>NW_023416346.1:15871881-15974517 GCF_014108235.1 Myotis myotis
TCCCTGGCCTCAGGATACTTGCCTTTCTTCCTGGCCTGGACTGGATCTGAATCCAGCTGACCTGACTTCACCCTGAAAAACTGTCCTCAGTGAGAAAGTTTCAGGAGGAGCAGGCATTTGGAAAGGGAGAGCATGTCACACCCAGGTACCCCTGCCTGGGGAATCTGGATGCTGAGGACAGGACACTCCCTGATGCTGAGGGCTCTCTTCTTTTCTCAGGGAGCAGATAGCTGCAGTTTCCCACAAGAAAGCATTCAAACCTTTATGACCCTTCCACAACCTCAGCTCATCTTTGCATGAACTGAAGCCATTCCCTCTGACCAAGGCCCTGTCCTTCCAGAGTGCCCTCAGACAAACGTGAGGAGGAACCACCTCTGCCGACCCATGCCAGGCCTTTCTCAGGGCTGACAGCAGCACAGGCTGGGTTCAGAGCACCCACTGTCTGGAGTGTGGTATCCTCTTTCCTCCCTGTGCTACCGAGGCTTACTCAGAGAGTGCCTGGGACCTTTCCCTTCCCATGAACTGAGAATGAATACTGCAGGCCATTTCCACGATTTCTTGTGACCTCCAAAGGGGACGTCAAGATACACCACAGTAACTATCCTGCCGAGTGACCCAGTTGTGCCAGCAGAGCCAAAGCCAGCTGGTCCCTGTATTTACTGGGGTGGGAAGTACCATCATCCTGCCTCAAGACCCACACTTTAGGTACCAGCATTGCCTGGCACACCTCCCATGTTGCCCTGAATCCAGAACCTTCAGGACAATGCCCTCACCTCCCTTTGCCACTGCTAAGGTAGAAGTCTGGAAGCAACCCAAATCCACATGCCTACCATGAGGCTTGCAGGTGCTGCTGGCAGGAGCAGGCACACTGTGGCCACTTATGGCCCTGGCCAATCCTCAGGCATGCATACCTCAAGGTGTGCTAGGGGGCTTCCTGAGTCCTAACTCAGGTCCTCACCTGGTATCCTGGTGGAGCCCTGCAGCCTCCTTCTTTGCCTACCTGGAGCCTGACCCCTCAGAGCTCAGGGGGTGGAGTCCGCTTGACATCCTGCAGGATCCTCACCGTGACTCCTGGCGGGAGCTGGAACCTCCTGTCAACCTGAGAGGCCCAAGTCAGGAAGAGAGCATGTGGTCATGGGCCAGGGACCTCCAAGGGTTCACAGTAGGGGTAATGTGGGGCATCTCTGTTGTGGGGTCCCGGGTCCCTCAGTCTTCCCTTTGCATGTTCACCTTGACTCCGGGCAAGAACGGGGTCCTCCCCTCTGCCACATATGTCATTCCCCTGAATTCCAAGGGCTGACATCAGGTCTGGGCTTCTGAGGTTCCTCTCTGCATGGGCATCCACCATAGGGCCTCCCAACACTTTGAGCAGGGCAGACTTCTGTGGACTCCCCTCCAGTTAGGGTTCCTGGATTCCCCCAGTCCTCCCTATCTTTCCTCACCTTGACTCTTCCCTCTGCCCACCTGAGACCCTGCTCCTTACACCGAACCACAGAGCCTGTCACACCCGGATGCAAAAGTCAGGAAAGCACCTTGACTCTGGGCAGTGCTTCTGCATCCCTTCTGTGGACCTGAGGGAGGCCTTACATGATTTATCAAGTTTCCAGTCTCCCTCTGACCTGCATGCGGAAGTCAGGAGACACCTCACAGGGTCATCTGACATGGGCTCCTCCATGGCTCAGAGCAGGGGAGGCCCTTTATGGGGTCCCCTAAATTGTGGGGTCCTGGTCCCCATCTTCTCTTCTTCAGCGGACCTGTGGCTCTGCTCCTGACACCAAAACCCAGTCTCTCACACCTGATGCAGAAGTCAACCCATCCTGTAGTACCCCGCCCACTCTGGTCCTCCCAGGACTGAGGATTCTGAGGTCCAGGGCCCCCAATCTCCCTCAGGGTCCTCAACTTGACAGCAGCAGGACCTGGGGGCCCCCTGTGCTGCCTGAAGCCCTGCTCCTTCTACCAAGCCCCCCAGTGTTTCTCAGACCCAATGCAGAAATCACAAAGCACAATGTGTGAGATCACCCCTCCCCCACCCCAGGAGGACTGCCCGATGGACACTCTTCTGGGGTCCGGGCCCCCAGTCTCCCTCAGGGTCCCCACACTGACTCCGGGCAGGTCCGGACCCCCTCTGCCGACCTGAGACGCTGCCTTGACACGGAGCCGCCCGAGGGTCTCAGACCACGAGGACCCGGAAGTCAGTCCTGACCACTCGTGGGCACCCCATGCCTTGGGGCTCCCGGGACTGACTGCTCTGGCCCAGAGTCACCTTGTCCTCCTCACGGCCTCACCATGAGGCCTGCAGGTCCTGGGACCCTCCCTCTGTGAACCGGGAGGCCGGACCCCCACACGGAGGCCCTCACCCCCGAGACCCCAGGGGAGGCCTGTGGGCCTCACTCCCCAGGGCTCCCGGCAGGGGCTGAACTAGCTCCCCGGGTACCTCCGCCTGATCCTCACCGTGATCCCAGGCAGAGCCTGGGCCCCGCCGACCTGAGGAGGCTCCCCTCAGCGCCTGTACCTTCTACCGACCCGAAGTCGGCCTCCCAAAGATGGCGCTCAGCTCCCTCAGAATTCTCAGGCGGAAGTCCATGAGTCAGTGACATTACTTCCGGAAACCAATTGTGTGGTCACCCAGGACAGTTGACAGGGGCGGAGTTCTGCTCCTTTGTGCCCAGCCCACCCCTTCTGGTCCCTACCTGGGCTGGTTGGCCTGGACCACCACCCTGTGCTGACCTGGGTCTGTGCCCCCCAAGCCAAGTGCCCTGAGACAAACCTGTGGAGGGACTACCTCTGCCGACCCATGCTGAGCCTTACCCAGGGCTGATAGCAGCAAAGACTGGGTTCAAGGCACCCACTGTTTGGAGTGTGGTGTCCTCCTTCCACACAACCCATGCACACTGGGAGAGTGCCTGGGACCTTTCCCTTCTGCTGAACTGAGAGTGAATACTGCAGGCCATGCCCTCCATCTCTCTGAGACCTCCAAGGCGGACTTTAAGACACACCACATTGACTATCGTGCCGAGTGTGCCAGTTGTGCCAGCAGAGACTAAGCCAGCCTGTCCCTGTGTTTACTGGGGTGGGAAGTACCATCATCCTGCCTCAAGACCCACACTTTAATTACCAGCATTGCCTGGCACACCTCCCATGTTGCCCTGAATCCAGAACCTTCAGGACAATGCCCTCACCTCCCTTTGCCACTCCTAAGGTAGAAGTCTGGAAGCAACCCAAATCCACAGGCCTACCATGAGGCTTGCAGGTGCTGCTGGCAGGAACAGGCACACTGTGGACACTTATGGCCCTGGCCAAGCCTCAGGCATACAAACCTCAAGGTGTGCTAGGGGGCTTCCTGAGTCCTAACTCGGGTCCTCACCTGGTATCCTGGCAGAGCCCTGCAGCACCCTTCTTTGCCTACCTGGAGCCTGACCCCTCAGAGCTCAGGGGGTGGAGTCCGCTTGTCTTCCTGCAGGATCCTCACCGTGACTCCTGGCTGGAGCTGGAACCTCCTCTCTATCAATCTGAGAGTCCCAAGTCAGGAAGACAGCATGTGGTTATGGGCCAGTGGCCTCCCAGGTTTCACAGTAGGGGTAATGTGGGGCATCTGTGTTGTGGGGTCCCGGGTCCCTCATTCTTCCCTTTGCATGTTCACCTTGATTCTGGCCAAGACCCGGGTCCTCACCTCTGACACATTTGTGGTTCCCCCTGAACTGCCAGGTATGACATCACTTCTGAGCTTCTGCGCTTCCTCTCTGCATTGTCATCCACTATATGGCCTCCCAACACTTTGAGCAGGGCAGACTTCTGTGGACTCCCCACAGGTTGGGGTTCTTGGATTCCCTTAGTCCTCCCTAGGTGTCCTCACCTTGACTCTTCCCTCTGCCCACCTGAGACCCTGCTCCTTACACCTTACCCTAGAGCCTGTCAGACCCACATGCAAATTCAGGAAAAGCACCTTGACTCTGGGCAGTGCTTCTGCATCCCTTCTGTGGCCTTGAGGGAGGCCTTTCATAATTTATCAAGATTTTAGTCTCCCTCAGACCTGCATGCAGAAGTCAGGAGACACCTCACAGGGTCATCTGACATGGGCTCCTCCATGGCTCATAGCATGGGAGGCCCTTTATGTGATCCCCTACATTCTGGGGTCCTGGGTCCAATCTGCTCTCCCTCAGCAGACCTGAGCTCTGCTCCTTACACCAAACCCCAGTGTCTCACACCTGATGCAGGAGTCACCCCATCCTGTAGTACCCCGCCCATTGGTCCTCCCAGCACTGAGGATTCTGGCGTCCAGTGCCACCAATCTCCCTCAGGGTTTTCAACTTGACAGCAGCAGGACCTGGGGTCCCCCCTCTGCTGCCTGAAGCCCTGCTCCTTCTACCAAACCCCCAGTGTCTCTCAGACCCAATGCAGAAATCACAAAGCACAATGTGTGAGATCACCCCTCCCCCACCCCAGGAGGCCTGCCCGATGGACACTCTTCTGGGGTCCAGGCCCCAGCCTCCTTCAGGGTCCCCACACTGACTCCGGGCAGGTCCCGGACCCCCTCCGCTGACCTGAGAAGCCGCCCTGACACAGAACCACCTCAGGTATCAGACCCGGAGAACCCGGAAGTTAGTCCTCATCAGTCATGGTCGTCCCGCCCCTTTGGGCTCCCAGGAATGACTGCTCTGGCCCAGAGTCACCTTGTCCCACCATGACCTCACCATGAGGCCTGCACGTCCTGGGACCTTCCCTCTGTGTGGGGGCCGGCTGATTTGCCCCGAAGTGTGTCCCAGATCAGGGTGGGGGTCCCACTTGGGTGCTGGGCCAGCCTGGATGAGGCGATGATGGCTGTTTGCAGCTGGTCGTACCCCCGTCAGGGTGGGGGTCCCCACTGGGGTGCCTGGCCAGCCTGGATGATGGGCTGATGGCTGTTTGCAGCTGGTCACACCCCCTTCAGGGTGTGGGGTCACCACTGGGGTGCCTGGCCAGTCTTGTTGAGGGGCTGAGAGCCGTTTTCAGGCTGGCGGGCGACTGAAGCTACCAGGCTCTTTTTTTTATTTTTTTTTTTATTCTGGGATTTATTTACCTTCTATAGCTGTCACTGGAGCTGAGAGCTGGCTCCAGCTCTGAGGCCGTTGCCAGCTCTGAGGCCGTGGCTGGCTGAAAGCAGGTATCTCAGTTTGTTTAGATTCTATAATTGAAACTCTGTTGCCATCACTGGCTCTCTAAGTTCTGAGTCCGCTGACGGCTAAAAGCAGGTACCTGGGGTTTGTTTAGCTTCTATAATTGCAACATTGTTGCTTCTGGAGCTCAGAGCTGGGCTGAGGCAGGTGGGGAACTTTGGCTTCCTCCATCACCGGGGCAACCAAGCCTCATGTTCGCTTCAGCTGCATGGCTGCCGGCCACCATCTTGGTTGGCAGTTAATTTGCATATCTCGCTAATTAGCCAATGGGAAGGGTAGCACAGTTACAGTTAATTACCATGTTTGTCTATTATTAGATAGGATATAGATGGGTGTTGAATTTTGTTTAATGCTTTTTCTGCATCTATTGATGTGAGCCTGTGATTTTTGTCTTTCAATTTGTTTTTGTGATGTATCACATTTATTGATTTACAAATATTATACCAGCTTTGCATCCCCAGAATAAATCCCACTTGGTTATGGTGTATGATCTTTTTAATATATTGCTGGATGTGATTTGCTAATATTTTGTTGAGGATTTTAGCATCTATGTTCATCAGAGATATTGGCCTGAAATTCTCTTTCTTTGTAGTGCCTTTATCTGGTTTTGGAATTAAGATAATGCGGGCCTCATAAAAAGAGTTTGGAACTGTCCCTTCCCCTTGGATTTTCTGAAATAGTTTGAGGAGTATAGGTGTTAGTTCTTTGAATATTTGGTAAAACTCCCCTGTGAATCCATCTGGTCCTGGGCTTTTGTTACCTGGGAATTTTTTTATTTATTATTACTGCTTCTATTTCATCAGTTGTTATTGGTCTATTCAGGTTTTCTGATTCCTCCTGATTTAGTTTTGGGAGATTGTATTTTTCTAGGAATTTGTCCATTTCATCCACATTGTCCAACTTGTTGGCATATAGTTGTTCATAGTATTTTCTTACAATCCTTTGTATATCTGTGGTGTCAGTGGTTACTCCTCTACTTTTGTTTCTATTTTTATTTATTTGGGTCCTCTCTCTTTATTTCTTGATGAGTCTGGCTAACGGTTTATCAATTTTGTTTATCCTTTCAAAGAACCAGCTCTTGGTTTCATTATATATGTTATTTATTTCGGATCTAATTTTATTATTTCCTTCCTCCTACTTACCCTGGACTTTTCTTGTTGTTCTCTTTCTAGTTCTTTAAGTTGTAGGGTTCAATAATTTATTGCAGATTTTTCTTGTTTTTTGAGGTATGCCTGTAGTGCTATGAATTTCCCTCTCAGTACTGCTTTTCCGTGTCCCAGAGATTTTGGGTTGTTGTGTGTTCATTTTCGTTTGTTTCCAGGAATTGTTTTATTTCTTTCTTGGTCTCGTTGGTAACCCATTCATTGCTTAACAGATTGCATGTGGGAAACGTATTTATACGTTTTACGTTAACTGGTAGTAGAGCACGGGATACGTATTAATATGTTTTTTATAGACTAGCGGTAGAATGCGGGTAACGTATAATACATAAACTAAAGTTATCGTAATTTTACTGAACGTTGCCATTTGCACAAAAAAATAGCAAAAATGGCCTGCACCACCTGTTAGCGCACGATAAAAACTACCCGCAAACAATGTGTTAATAACATGATATTTAGCCTCCATATGCTTGAATGTTTTGGAGTATTTTTACTGTAGTTGATTTCTAATTTCATTCCACTGTGATCTGAGAAGATGCTTGATATGATTTCAATCTTCTTTAACTTGTAAAGAATTGCTTTATGTCTATCAAGGGGTCTGTCTTTGTGAATGATCCATGTGCACTTGACAAGAATGTATAGTTTGCTACGTTGGGGTGAAATGTTCTATAAATGTCAATTAAATCCATCTGATCCAGTGTGTCTTTTAGAGTCATTGATTTTTTGTTAAGTTTTTTTCTGGAACATCTAACCAGTGAAATCAGTGAGGTGTTAAAGTCCCTTACAATGACTGCATTGTTGTCGATCTCTCAGTTAAAGTCCTCTAGAATTATTTTTTGTTTGTTTTTTGGTTTTGTTTTTTGTTTTTTTGTTTTTTGTTTGTTTGTTTTGCTGCTCCTATATTGGGTGCATGTATGTTTACCAAGGTTATATCCTCTTATTGGATCAATCTCTTTATTATTATGTAGTGACCTTTGTTGTGTCTTGTGATGGCGTTCATTTTAAAGTGTATTTTGTTGGATATGAGTATTGGAACTCCAACTTTTTTGTTTCTTTTCCATTTGCATGGAAAAAAGTTTTCCATCCCTTCACTCTCATCCTGTGTATGTATTTTGTTCTGAGGTGGGTCTCTTGTAGACAGAATATAATTGGGTCAGGTTTTAAATCCATTTAGCTACCCTATGACTTTTGACTGGAGCATTTAATCCATTTACATTTAGGGTTATTATTGACTAGAGGCCCAGTGCACAAAAATTTGTGCACTCGAGTGGGGGGATCCCTCAGCCTGGCTTGTGCCCATTTGCAGTCCAGGACCCCTTGGGGGATGTCCACCTGTTGACTTAGGCCCACTCCCCGGGGAATCAGGCCTAAGCTTGCAGTCAGACATCCTTCTGGCAGCCAGAGAGCCCTCGGGGGATGTCTGACTAAAGGCTTAGGCCCCCAAGGGATCAGGACTAAACTGTTAGTTGGACATTCTTAGTGCTGCCACGGAGGAGGGAGAGGCTCCTGCCACCACCTCTGTGCTGTCCAGCCATCAGCCAGCTTCTGGCTGAGTGGCACTCCCCATATGAAAGTGCACTGACCACCAGGGGGCAGCTCCTGCATTAAGCATCTGCCCCCTGATGGCCAGTGTGCATCATAGCAACCAATTATTCTGCCATTCAGTTAATTTGCATATTAGCCTTTTATCATTATTATATATAATGTCCCTATGTCCCCCCTTTTGCCCTTCTACCCAGCTCTTGCCCCCCACTTCTCTCTGGCCATCACCATACTGTTGTCTGTGTCCATGGGTTGTGCATATATTTTCTTTGGTTAATCCCTTCTTTAAATTCACTTCTTTAAATTTTTATTTTCAGATAAGTGCTTATAACTGCACTATTATATATTTTCTATTATATCATTTAGAATTAAGATATTTTTAATTGAACCCTTGTAAATTTTAGCACAATTTAACAAATTTGGTAGAAGCAATTAGGAGATTTTTCATGTAATGCAGATATATTTCAATTAATATTTTATTAATTTTTAATTTTTTAATATTTTAATTTGAAATAACCTCATACATGTAAAAAAAAACTATAAAATACTACAGCATATTATATGTACCCTTCACCCAATTTCTTAGGTGTTAATAATTTAAACATAACCTTTATACAACTAACAAAATTTGGAATATATTTTTCTTATAATCTCTTTAATGTTACTTAACCCATTTACTTTGTTTTTATTAATCTTCACTCAAGGATATTTTTCTATTGAATTTTAGAGAGAGTGAAGGGGAAGGGAGAGACACATTGATTGGTTGCCTCCTGCACATGCTCTGATAGGGACTGGGGATCAAGCCAGCAACTGAGGTACATGCCCTTGACTGTAATCAAACCTGGGACCCTTCAGTCCATGGGCTAATGCTCTATCCACTGAGTAAAACAGGCTGCAGCTTAATTCATTACTTTTAATCTATATGTGTCTTTATATTTAAAGTGGGTTTTGTTTTTGATTCACCCTCATAATCTGTCCTTTAATTGGTGCATGTATGCCATTGACTTTCAGAGTGCTTCCTGGTAGACACTGCCAAATCAGGTGGCTTCTGGGGCTTCTGGGGCTTCTGGGGCCGGCCTGCAGCCCGGGATCAGATCTGACCACGGTAGGCATGCAGGCAGCTTCCAGGGCCGGCCTCCGGCAAGGGATCAGATCCGATCACAGGTAGCAGGCAGGAGGCTTCTGGGTTTCTGGGGCCGGCCTGTGGCCCGGGATCAGATCCGATCACAGATGGCAGGCAGGCGGCTTCTGGGGTCACACACGGGGGCCTTGATGGTGGCTCGCGCTGGCAGCACACGCTGTGCCGCCTTGCCTGCAGTATGCAAATTAGCCGCCATCTTTGTTGGCGATTAATTCGCATATCACCCTGACTAGCCAATGGGAGGCATAGTGAAGGTATGGTCAATTACCATGTTTGTCTATTATTAGATAGGATAAGTACTTATTTATTGCCATTTTAATTCTGTATGCCTAGGTTTCTCTCTCTGTTTCTTCTTCTCATGACAGCAATCCCTTTAGCATTTCTTATAATGCTGGCTTGGTGGTGATGTACTATTTTAGCCCTTTTTTTTGTCTGGAAAATTCTTTATTTGACCATCTGTTTTTAATGATAGCCTTGCTGACTATAGTAATCTTTGTCTCAGATCTTTGCTTTCCATTTCCTTGAATACTTCATTGCCATTCCCTTCTGGCCTGTAGAATTTCTGATGAGAAATCAGGTGTCAGCTTTATGGAAACTCCTTTGTAGGTAACAGTTTTCTTTTCTCTCATGCCTCCGTACTTCCTACCAGTCTCTATGCAGTCTCTACTTTCAGTCCTCAGGTATCAGGGTTCTCTCCTGTGAGTCTTCCATTGATCATTCAGGATATTTTCCTGTATTTTAATTGTAATTCCAGTTTGTTCCTGAGAGCATGTCCATGTAACATCCATGTACTCTGCCACCATTTTTAATCTCTCTTAAGTGAGTTCTTTAAAGTCTTTGTGGCCTTTGCTAGCTCATGACTCTGCTGATTACTTATTTAAATGGATTTTCCCATTTTATGGGATGGAAATTGGAGAGAAGTCTCTGGAAGCCAGAGTCTGGCATTTTTTGGAGAAAAGGTGTTCATTTTGATATATTTTAGGCACTCTAGAGTTCCAAGGTTTCTGGAGGGATATTAGCTCATGCTCTCTGATTCAAGAGCCACTGGATTTCTACTGTGGTGAAGAATCTAGAGAACCCGGCTCATCTTGTCCTCTGAAATGAAATATTCACACTACTGACTTCAGTGGAGTTGAAAGAAGGTATTATGGAACTGACGTCCCTTGGCTAAGACTGCTCAGTTCCAGAATTTCAATCCTGGGTCCCATACCCGCCAGTCAGACAGTGTTTATTAAGCCCCATGCTCAGTACCTTTTGAGAAAGTAGAGCAAAGTTGGAGGAATCACAGTAACTGATATCAAACAATAGTATAAAGCTATTATAATCAAAATAGCCGGGTACTGGTATAAGAGCAGACATATGGATCAATGGAACAAAATAGAGCCCAGGGATCAATCCATGCCTATATTGTGAATTTATATTTGACAAAGGAGGCAAGAGTCTGCAATGGGGTAAAGACAGTCTCTTCAATAAGTGGTGTTGGGAGAGGGAGAATACGGCAGCTGAATAGGCAGACCTCTCCTGCACCTCCATCCAGGGCAAGAATGGAAATACAACTAAACTGGTGAGCATTCACCAGAATTACCAACTGAGGTCCAGCTGAGGATGTGACATATTTCAAGGAAGGACAAAAAACGTCTGGAGACTGGTAGGAAGGTCCAGAGACCAGCTTACCAACTCTCATGGGTGACAGATCAAGAGTCAAGAGGAATCTCCTGGCTACAGGAGGGTTAGTTCCCTGAGAAGATCAAGGCCCAGAATCCAGGCTGTGCTCATCCTAGAGCACCAGAACTGAGACCAGTGGCCCAGGTAAGATCCAGCTGAGAAAGGCAGCAGGACTTCTTGTTGCCAGGGAGTCTGAAACCCAAGGAAGTTAAAGCTACAATTTTTCTTTGTCTGTTTTCTTTTAAAAATCCAGAGGACTTGATTTTTGTTTGCAGCTAATCACCTGAGGCTTCAGTGGAGATAGGGTGTTGTGGACTGAAGGTGCCTGAGGAAAGGCTGGGGGAAACACAGAAAAGAGGTGGCTATTTTTCCTGAGAAAAGCTGGTCCCTTCCAGTAGCAATAGCTCAGAAAAAAATTTAAAAAACACCACCCAAAGGATGCATCCCACCCCACCCTCAGGAGCCCTGCCTGCCACACCCTCCATCTTGAACTATGCAGAGGAGACAGCGGCAGAGGCCAAGCCTTCAGGTTTGTGCAGTCTCGGAAGCATCAGTCAGTGTCATGTGTGTGGAGCCAAGTACCCCGCTAATCCAGGAACCTGACTGGTGCTTCCCCTTCATGGGAGAAACTGTAGGTTTCCAGCTAATCCCACTGGACTGCATATGATGATCTCTGCCCAGCCGAGGGCAGGGAAATATTCTGGATCACTTTCAGAGTAGTAGCTTTGGGACAAGGAAACACAATCATCACTTTCCCTGAAATCTGAATGGTGCCTCCCCATCACAAGAGACCCAGATGTCTAGACTCCTGACTCACCCTAACAGCCTTTCAGAAACAGACATTTGAGTGATGTAGATTGATAGCTGTCTGGCATTTGAAGGCAGTCAGAGGAGGAGCCTGTGGATCCTGGGGAAGTTTCCTGACCTATTACTGGGCCCTGTGTTGCTAACAAGCCTGCCTTAGAGAGCAGCTCTGCCCCTTCCTCATGCAGCCAAGTCCTGTGGGGAAAGACACAAACTGTGGATTAATTGAAGTTTCAAACAGGTTGATGAGAGGCAAAGGAGGACAGTTTCTAACAGTGGTTAGCAGCTAAATACCTCCTGGCAAGTCCAGAAGTACAAACAAAACAGTCAGCCTCAGTCATCAGAAGAGCAGGATCCAAAGGGAACTCCCAAGAGGAACTAAACTCTACTTAGAGACAAATGCTGCCTTTCTACCCCCTGTATTTCCTTATCTTTCTTCTTTATTGAGCTATTATTTAAGTCTCTCTTTTTTCTCTCATAGACCTAATTTTGCGCTTCCCTTTTCTTATCCATTTTTTTTTCTCCTGCGTTCTCTTCATTTTCCTTTTATTATTTTTGACTACGTGCTTTCTCCTCTACTTTCCTTTTTGTAATTATTTTCTTCCTCTTTTATTTTATAAAATTTCCTTCCCCTTTTCTTCTTATATTCTTACTTTCATCTCTTCCCTTCCATATTCCCTTTTCTTCCCTTTTTTTTATCCTCCATTCCTCTCTGAAATTAATAAGAATATATTTCAAAAAATGAATACACTGGAAGTAATCAAAATTAGATTAAATGAGGTAGAAGATTGAATCAGTGACTTGGAAGACAAGGTAGAAAAAACATCCAATTAAAGCAGCATAAAGAAAAAACAATTTAATATATTTTATTGATTTTTTTATAGAAACATCGATGAGAGAGAAACATCGATCAGCTGCCTCCTGCACACACCCTACTGGGGATGTGCCCGCAAACAAGGTACATGCCCTTGACCAGAATCGAACCTGGGACCCTTGAGTCCGCAGGCAGATGCTCTATCCACTGAGCCAAACCGCTTAGGGCAAGAAAAAACAATTTAAAAGCAGGACAGTTTAAGGGAAATTTGGGACATGAAACATAATGACTTCCACATCATGGGAGTACTAGAAGGAGAAGAAACTGAGCAAGGAGTAAGGAACCTGTTTAAAGAAATAATGATAGAAAACTCCCCTAACCTTCCAAAGAAAAAAGTCACACAAGTTCAGGAAGCACAGAGTGTTCCAATCAAGTTAAACCCAAAGAGACCCATTCCAAGACACATCACAATCAAAATTATAAACATTAAAGACAAAGAAGGAATCTTAAAGGCAGCAAGAGAGAGACAGAAAGTTACCTACAAGGGAATACCCATTAGAATGTCAGCTGATTTCCCAATAGAAACACTTTAGGGTGGAAGGGATTGGCATGAAGAATTCAAAGTAATGAAAAACAAGGACCTGAGCCCAACTCTACTCTATTTAGCAAGGCTATGATTTAAAATTAAAGGGGGAAATAGTTTCCTAGCCAAAAAAAAATGGCTAAAGGAATACATTATAACCAAAACTTTATATGGAAGCAAAAAAGAGCCTGAATAGCTACAACAATCTTGAGATAAAAGAACCAAGTTGAAGGGATCACAATAACAGATAGCAAGTTATACTACAAAGCCACTGAATCAAAACAGCCTGATAATGGCACAAAAACAGGTATATAGATCAATGGAACAGAACAGAAAACCCAGAAATCAACCCAAACGATTATGCTCAATGAGTATTTGACATTGGGGCAAGGGCATACAATGAACTAAAGACAATCTCTTCAATAAATGGTGTTGGGAAAATTGGGCAGGTACAGGCAAAAAAAAAAAAAAAAAGACTGGAAGTAGGCCACCAACTTAACCATACACAACAATAAACTTAAAATGGATAAAAGATATAAATGTAAGTTGTGAAACCATAAAAATTCTAGAAGAAAAAGCAGGTAGCAAAATATCAGACATGTCATGTAGCAGAATTTTCCCAAATACATAACCAAGGGCAAGAGACATAAAAGAAAGATTAAACAAATAAACAAATGGGGCTCCATCAAAGTAAAATATTCTACACAGCAAAGGACACTTCTCCAAAGAGGACATACGAATGGCCAAAGATATATGAAAAAAATGCTCAATGTCACTAATCATTGGAGAGATGCAAATTAAAACAACAATGAGGTAACACCTCACATCCAGTCAGAATGACCACCGTGAATAAATTAAACAACAAGTGCTCGTGAGGATGTGGAGAAAAAGGAACCCTTACACAATGTTGGTAGGAATACAGACTGGTACAACTACTATGGAAAACAGTGTGGACATTCCTCAAAAAATTAAAAATGGAACAGCCATTTGACCCAGTGACCCCACTTCTAGAAATATATCCTAAGAAGCCTGAACCACCAATCAGAAAGATTTTATGCACTCCTGTGTTCATAGCAGCGCTATTTTTTTAATTTTGTTTTATTGCCTAAAGTATTACAAAGAGTATTACATATGTCTCCTTTTTCCCCCCTTGACCTTCCCCCAGCCTCCTCTACCCGCCAGTGTCTTGTGTCCATTGGTTATGCTTATAGGCATGCATACAAGTCCTTCGGTTGATCTCTTACCACCACCACCACCACCCCCCCTCATCCCTCCCCAGTCTTCCCAATGTAGTTTGACAGTCTGTTTGATGCTGTTCTGCCTCCATATCTATTTTTGTTCATCAGTTTATAATGGTCTTTATTATCCATAAATGAGTGAGATCATATGGTATTTTTCTTTCACTGACTGGCTTATTTCACTTAGCATAATACTCTCCAGGTACATCCATGCTGTTACAAATGGTAAGAATTCCTTTTTTTTTTTTAACAGCAGTATAGAATTTCATTGTGTAGATGTTCCACAGTTTTCTAATCCATTCACCTGCTTAGGCATAGCAGCATTGTTTATAATAGCTAAGTTCTGGGAAAAGCCAAAGTGCCCATCAGTAGAAAAGTGGATAAAAAAAATAGTGGTAAATTTACACAACAGAATACAAGGTAGTGGTCAAAAAGAAGGAAATCTTACCTTTTCAGACAGCATAGATGGATCTGGAGTCTATTATGCTCAGTGAAATGAGGCAGCGAAAGGCAAATACAATATGATTTCACTTATATGTGGAAACTAAGGAACAACATAAAGTGATGAACAAAATAGAAACATAGGCATGAAGACATGGAACAATCTGAGAGCTGTCATAGGTGAGGGAGGAAGTGAAGGGATTAGCCAACAAAATCCATGGACAAGGAGAACAATATGGTGATGGCCAGATGGAAGGGGGGTGCATGGATGCTGGGTGGAAAGGAGCAAAGGAAGGGAAATAAAGGATCTCTGTATTAGTGTCAACAATAAAACTAAGAAATTTAAAAAGTGAATTGCTATTAACAGGTATATCTTCATAGAAATTAAATAAAGGGCTGTTACTCTCAGAAACGGTGGAGGATGAGCAAGGGACTTCAGCAGGGAGTAAGTAGCTTCTATGTCAGGATGAGGACAGGAGATTCTGTGAGCCTTCAGAGGAGGCAGCAATGAGCAGGTCAGCAGACCATAATCCAGGGATGGACAGGAGAGCACCCAAGGGAAGGCTGTCGTCATGGGGGAAAATGCTGGGACTACACAGAAATGCTGGCACCAGGAAGAGTCAGATCTCAACAAACCTCAGACAGCTCCCAAATTATGCTTGATTCTCAATGTCACCTTCCTTCCTTAGGCCTGCTCTTACTGCCTGGGCCTCAGAGTCCTACTACTTGTCATCTGAAAGAGTTCATTCATTGTACTGAGAAATGAATTATGGGGTAGAAGGTGGGCCATGGACTGGGGGGAGGGGGTTGGAAATACTATGGACTCTAGATGAATTTGGCAAGGGATGGAGTCTCTATCCTGCCACTTACTAGTCATGTGATCCTGGGAAAATATCAGGCCCTATGAGCATCAGGTTCTTCAAGTGTGACGTGATTTTATTAATTCCTGTCTTTCAAGACTGCAGGAATGTGTGGATTGTTTGCAAAGCATCTCATATAGTGCCTGGTGTCAATTGGAATGTGATGAATGGCAATTATTTCAAACTAGAGTCCGGCTGCACAAAATTCGTGCATGGCAGAGGGGGGGGTTCCCTCAGCCCAGTCTGTGCCCTCTCTCAATCCGGGACCCCTCCAGTAGGGTCTCTAGGCCTGGCCGGTGATGAGGGCCTATCGGGCTTCCTTCCCCAGGCTGCTGGCAGCTGGCCCAGCCCCAGCCTTGCCCATGCTTGCCATCTGTGCGGCGCTGCCCCACCACCACCACCACCATCACCTCCCTCTGCTGGCGACAGGCATGGGGTGCAATCGCTTGGCTGGCCTAGGCCTCCTTCTGCAGGATGATCGTGGGACGATGGCAGGGACCCCCCCCCCCCAACCAATTGCATCACACCCACTTTGGCTGGCCTGGTGCCAGTGCATGTCATAGTATGATCATCTGGAAGGTCATCAGGATGGTTGTTCTGCTGTTCAGATGTTCGGTCGATTTGCATATTATGCTTTTATTATTATAGATATCATTTTTATCCCAGATACTTCCACTCTCTCTGTTGGCACTGGGATTACTTGTTATCAAGGTCATATTAGAGAATATGCAGCTCAGTAGGGCATAGAACACACAATCGGCCAAACAGGATGTTCCACAAATATAACTTAGCAAATTTTCCCAATTCATGGATGTATGCTCAAATTCATGTGTGGGGAGCCTTCCCAGCTGGACACAACACAAAGCTTCTAGAAAGAGAGTCTAGGAACAACTCTTTCCATCCGTCCAAGCTGCTCTTTTATCCAAACAAATGTTTTCATTCATTTCAACCCCACCCCAAATCTATCACTTGATAATGATTGGCCAGATCACACTCAAGATTATTATCATTCAAACCTAATTATGCTGTAGGTTGTGGCTCTCCCAAGCCATCATGTTACTCATGGTCTCGTATCCGTATTTCTGTAGAAATCTGTGCAGATGATGGGTATAACACACCTAGTGCTCTTACTGTCCAATGACACTGACACTGCGTGCAGGAAACCACCCTTCTAACCAGGCGGAGATTTCCCTCTGGTTTATTCATGATTCAAAAGGAACTTGTTAGGACAATTTTCCATTTCAGACTTTTCTCTCACACACAAGACACACAATGTGCCACTGCCACCCACAGCTTCCTTACAATCAACCCCCCTAGAGGGAATCACAGATTCCTAAAGCTCCAAATACCCTGGCTTAGGCCAGCACATTTGACTGCTGTCTCCTGGAGGCTAACAGAAGGGGTTTTGTTACTTGTTCTGTAGGATTTAGGGGACACCTTACCACCTTCCTTATGTGACTTGGGCTACTACACTATCATCCTGTGGGTGGGTGTGCCCTGCTTATGTTGGTGTCCCCACTACTAATACAGGGCCTTCCAGAAGACATAGGCTCTGTGAATGTCTGGGGATTAAATGAACCATGGAGGAGAGGTTGTCTTTATTCAGATGAAATCCATCCACTTCCTTGGCTGAAGCAAGCAAATACAAGGATCCTTATATAGTTTACTTCAGAGAAAGACAGAGGAGAAGGGATAAGAAGCAAGAATTAACAACCTTTTGCTTTTATTTTTCTATTTCTTGACTCCATCAATTGTACTGCTGTGTTCTTTCACGTTTCCAAGAAAATCCTGCTCTAAAGACATGTTATGTAGTTTGGGATCTAAAACTAGGATGGGAAATATCCCAATTTGTGTAACACAGTAACAAACCTCTTACTCTTGAATAAGACAAGTACAAATACATATGTGCCCGATGTCATTCACAAACTTAGATGCTAAAGCCTATGAAACATTCTATGAAAAGAAACAACATTGGAAAGTTCCCTTAAATAATTCCCAAAGGATTCAAGGATACATTTCTCAATAATTATAGGAACTCAAAGATGCTACAGCCCTTGTTCCCCCAACTCGCCCTGGGCCTCACTACGTAGAATACTGTCTGCTCTTTCCTCAAACACAGAGTGGAAAATGGGCCTCATTTTATGCCCAGAAAAAAGGAAGAAAAAAAAAAGCTGATGCATATGGGCCTGAAACTTGCCTGGATGCAACTCTGGCTCAGGCATAGTGGTCCTCATTGCACTCAGGCCCTTCAGGCAGGGATGGGAGGGAACAGGGATCCCTGTCATTAACACTGACAACAAACTTGAGGGCTTTCGATGTGGTGGTCTCAGCGTGGGCCCTGCGACCCCACAGGAACTCATAGCGTGCAGGATCACTATTGGGCACCTGGTGATACACCAGGTACTGTTTCTGCACCCAAACTTTGGTGAGGAGCTCCCTGGGCTCCCCATAGAGCCAATGCTCCTTCCCATCATGCACCCCTAAAATATTCAGTGCTTCCCAGACTTTCTCCTCAGGGGCACAATCATCCTCCACAGCAATCACTCTCAGAACTGTGACCAGGAGACCAGTGTTGGGAAACCTGTGCCCATCGCTCACCATCCCATCATAGGTGAGCCCCAAGGTAGTGACCAGGACATAGGTGTGGGTACTACGGTCCACTTCCTTCACATCAATGCCAAAGACCAGCTGCATGAACTCAGCGGCGTTGCTGAAGATCTCAGGGAAGTGATCCTGGTGCTCTTTGATGACACTACTCAGCATTTCTGCCTTTGTGGTTGGCTCCTTTGCACGATACTTCAGAAGCAGGAAATCCACCATTTCCATTGACTTCGAATGCAGTGCTTTGTGGAGCAAGGAATTGGCATCATCTTCAGGGCCCCCCCTCAGTGTTTGGACCCTCCTCATCTTGGCTGCTGGACCTCCCATCTTCAGATTCGCTCCCTGAAAAGGCTGCCATGGCATGGGGGAGGGGAAGGCACCCTGAGGACTCTGGGGAGGACTGATGTCTCAGCAGCAGACACCTCCTCTAGGCTGTCTAAAAGCAGGACTGAGTGGGAGGAAGATAGAGAGGAGGAGAGAGAGAGGGCCGACTCCTCCTCCCCCTTCCCCCTCCCCCACCCCCTCCTCCTCCTGCATAGCCCAGAACAGCTGCACCTCCACCAGGTTCTGATTCTCCCTTCAGTCCTGATGGTCTTCCTCAGGCTTGCAGGGCTCACTCATATGATGCCCAGGCATGATGACTCATGCTGGGAAAGTGACCGGGTGTGGATAGAAGGTGGACAATGAGGACCCATGTGGCTGGGGGAGAGGGAGAGTGTGAGGGGCCTCAGCAGAGAAAAGCACCCTAGGCAGTTCTGACAAAAGTGACTTATGGGTCTCCCCTTTAGGTGTGCTCACAGGCCTCACAGAGATCACTCCTGATTAGCCTGTCCAGTAAGAACCTGAAGTCAGAAGTGACATGACTGCTCAGGGTACAGAAGGTACAGCCCAAGATTATGTAGTTGATGGTGGGGTGTGGTGATATCTGACGTGGGTTGGGGAGCCCCTGGGATATAATGGTGAGTACCTCACTTTAACTCCTGGCACTGACTGGCCTTCTGCTACTCTGAGACCTGAGAATATGTAGTGTACACCAAGGCCTTCACATCCTGAAACCCAGAGGCCCTGGTAGAGGGTACGAACGGGCACTTCAGCATGCACATGACAAGCACAGCCCTGGAACTGTAGAGCTGAGAGGAGGGGCAATGGGACTCTGTGAGGTCCCCTCTGTTGTGGGTGGAAGGTTCCT
This sequence comes from Myotis myotis, assembly GCF_014108235.1. Lineage (NCBI taxonomy): Eukaryota > Metazoa > Chordata > Mammalia > Chiroptera > Vespertilionidae > Myotis > Myotis myotis. The sequence continues at coordinate 15,891,073 of NW_023416346.1, forward strand.
CCTTGCACATGTAGGATCCTCACCTTTCCCCTGCCAGGGCCTGGCCCCTCACTGCCTTCTGCTGGCCTGAGGTCAAACTCTCAGAACAAGACCACACACACCTGACACTTCAATGAAGAAAATAAGGGGGCCCCACATGTGGTCCCTCTCCGAGAGGATCAAGAAGGGGTGACGGAAGATTTGGTTCCATCTATCCTGGGTTAAGGCTCTGATCATTTCTCACCATGATGCACTGCAGGGTTTCAGACCACTCTCTATGCTGACTGAGCCCAATCTACTTAGACTTAGGCTTCACCTCCCTGAGGTACAGGAGTAGGAAGTGAGCTGAGGTAATCCAGGTACTATTCTGAGTTTCCCCATTGCTGACAGAGGAGGCAGGGTAGGTCTGGGTTCCCATGTGCTCTGCTTCCCCTCAGTGCTCACCTTGATTCCTGGCAGGATCTGGGACTCGTTTCTCTGTTGACAAAATGTGGTTCCGGTGGATGATAGGACGTGTGGTCTCACACCAAGGTCCTCACCTTGCTGATAGCTCTGAGACAAAAGTGAACAGGAGCTCCATCTGCCTCCACCCCTACCCAGATTCCCACACAACTGACACCAGGGCCTGGCCCATCTGGTCCTGGTGCAGAGTTCCCTTAGTCTGGCCTGAGGATACTTGCCTTTCTTCCTGGCCTGGCCTGGATCTGAATCCAGCTGAACCGATTTCACCCTGAACAACTGTCCTCAGTGAGAAAAGCTCAGGAGGAGCAGGCATGTGGAAAGGGAGAGCATGTCACACCCAGGTGCCCCTGCCTGGGGAATCTGGATGCTGAGGACAGGACACTCCCTGATGCTGAGGGCTCTCTTCTTTTCTCAAGGAGCACATAGCTGCAGTTTCCCACAAGAAAGCATTCACACCTTTATGACCCTTCCACAACCTCAGCTCCTCTTTGCATGAACTGAAGCCATTCCCTCTGACCAAGGCCCTGTCCTTCCCGAGTGCCCTCAGTCAAACATGAGGAAGAACCACCTCTGCAGACCCATGCCAGGCCTTTCCCAGGGCTGACAGCAGCACAGACTGGGTTCAGGGCACCCATTGTCTGGAGTGTGGTATCCTCCTTCCTCCCCGAGCTACCCAGGTTTACTCAGAGAGTGCCTGGGACCTTTCCCTTCTGCTGAACTGAGAATGAGTACTGCAGGCCATGTCCACCATCTCTCAGAGACCTCCAAGGTGGACTTCAAGACACGCCACATTGCCCTAGCTCAGTGGTCGGCAAACTGCGGCTCGCAAGCCACATGCGGCTCTTTGGGCCCTTGAGTGTGGCTCTTCCTAAGCCTTAGGAGTCCCTAATTAAGTTAATAACAATGTACCTATCTACATAGTTTAAGTTTAAAAAATTTGGCTCTCAAAAGAAATTTCAATCGTTGTACTGTTGATATTTGGCTCTTTTGACTAATGAGTTTGCCGACCACTTCCCTAGCTGGTTTTTCTCAGTGGATAGACCATCAGCCTGCTGACTAAAGGGTTCTGGGTTTGATTCCATTCAAGTGCACATGCCTGGGTTGTGGGCTTGATCCCCAGTAGGGAGTGTACAAAAGGCAGCTGATACAATGATTCTCTCATCATTGATGTTTCTATCCCTCTCTCCCTCTCCCTTCCTCTCTAAAATAAAATTTTTTTTTTTTTTTTTAAAAAAAAGACACACCACATTGCATATCATGCCCCAGTGACCCAGTTGCACAAGCAGGGCCCAATCCAGTTGGTCCCTGTGTTTGTTGGGGTGGGCGGAAGCCTTATCCTGCCTCAAGACCCACACTTTGATTACCAACAGTACCTGGGACACCTCACCTTGTCGCCCTGAACACAGCTCCTTCAGGACAATCCCCTCAACTTCTCAGGAAAAAGTCTAGACGCAACCCAAATCGAGAGCCCTACCATGAGGTTTCTAGGTGCTGATGACAGGAACAGGGCACACTGGGGACACTTATGTCACTGGCAAAACCTCGGGGACACTTCAAGGTGTGGTAGGAAGCTTCCTGAGTCCTAACTCGGGTCCTTACCTGGTATCCTGGCAGAGCCCTGCAGCCCTTCTTTGCCTACCTGGAGCCTGACCCCTCAGAGGTCAGGGGGTGGAGTCCGCTTGTCTTCCTGCAGGATCCTCACCGTGACTCCTGGCTGGAGCTGGAACCTCCTTTCTGTCAACCTGAGAGGCCCAAGTAAGGAAGAGAGCATGTGGTCATGGACCGGGGGCCTCCCAGGGTTCACAGTAGGGGTAATGTGGGGCATCTCTGTTGTGGGGTCCCGGATCCCTCAGTCTTCCCTTTGCATGGTCACCTTGACTCCGGGCAAGAACTGGTCCTACCCTCTGCCACATATGTCATTCCCCTGAATTCCAAGGGCTGACATCAGGTCTGGGCTTGTGCGGTTCCTCTCTGCATGGTCATCCACTATAGGGCCTCCCAACACTTTGAGCAGGGCAGACTTCTGTGGACTCCCCTCCAGTTAGGGTTCCTGGATACCCTCAGTCCTCCCTGGGGGTCCTCACCTTGACTCTTCCCTCTGCCCATCTGAGACCCTGCTCCTTACACTGAACCCCAGAGCCTGTCAGACCCGGATGCAAAAGTCAGGAAAAGCACCTTGACTCTGGGCAGTGCTTCTGCATCCCTTCGTTGGACCTGAGGGAGGCCCTACAGTTCTTATCAAGTTTCCAGTCTCCCTCAGACCTGAATCCTGAAGTCAGGAGACACCCCATGTGGTCACCAGCCCTGTGGCCCTCCAAGGTCGAGAGCAAGTCGCGGTCTTGTGCAGCCTCTACACTGGGAGTCCTGGGTCCCCTCAGTCCTCACACAGGGTCCCCATCATGACCTTGGCAGGTCCTGGGTTCTTCCTCTGCCTCCCTGGGGCCGGTTTGTAGTACTAAACTCCACAGTGTCACAGACCCTGATTTGAAGGCATTAAATGCCACTTGAGTCGGGCAGTACTTCTGTCCCCCCGCACCCGTCCCCCGTGGACTTGATTCACTATATGGCTTTATTTTTATTTTTTAAATTTTATAATAATTCTTTATTATTGAAAGAACTAGAGGCTCGATGCACAAAATTTATGCAAGAGTAGGCCTTCCTTCCTCTGGCTGCCAGCACCAGCTTCCCTCTGGCACCTGACACCTGGGCTTCCCTCACAGCCCTGGCTGCCTACGGAAGGACGTCCAGAAGGGTGTCCAGTCTTATTAGCATATAATGCTTTTATTATTATAGATTACATATGATCCCCTCCACCCCACCCGTGTCCCCTTCCCTTGCCCTCACCACCCAATCATTGTGTCCATGGGCCATGCATATACGCATACAAGGTTCATGGTTGATTACTTCCCACCCTCCCCACCTTCCGTCTGAGATTCCCCAATCTGTCCTATGCTTGCATGTGTCTGTATCTATGTGATTCATCAGTTTACTTTGTATCCTCAATTCCACATATGAGTGTGATCATGTGATATTTATCTTCCTCTGACTGGCTTATTTCACTTAGCACAATACTCTCCAGGTCCCTCCATGCTGTCTCAAAGGGTAAGAGACCCTTCCCTTTATACAGCTGCATAGTATTCCATGGCATACATGTACCACTGCTTTTTCATCAGGTCATTGATGGGCACCTGGGCTGTTTCCACATCTTAGCTATCATAAATTGTGCTGCTATGAACATAGGGGTGCATACATTCTTTCTCATTGGTATTTCCGGTTTCTTAGGGAAATATTCCTAGAAGTGTGATTCCTACACTTTTGACCAAGTCCTGAGTCTCACTCAGTCCTGGATACAGAAGTCAGGAAACTCGGCACTTGGTCTTTCACCAGGGAACATCCCAAGGCTGATAGCAGGGTAGGGTTTATGGGGTCCCCTGGTTGTGGGGTTCAGGGTGCCCTCCTTCATCCTGTGGCTGTGCTCCTTACAGTGAGCCCCAGCCTATCTCAGACCTGCATGCAGAAGTCAGGACACACCTCACAGGGTCATCTGACATGGGGTCTCCCATGGCTTGTAGCAGGGGAGGCCCTTTATGGGGTCCCCTATATTGTGGGGTCCTGGGTCCCGTCTGTTCTCCCTCAGCGGACTTGTGGCTCTGCTCCTTACACCAAACCCCAGAGTCTCTCACACCTGATGCAGGAGTCACCCCACCCCGCCCTGTAGTACCCCGCCCACTGGTCTTCCCAGGACTGAGGATTCTGGGGTCCAGGGCCCCCAATCTCCCTCAGGGTCCTCAACTTGACAGCAGCAGGACCTGGGGTCCCCCCTGTGCTGCCTGAAGCCCTGCTCCTTCTAGCAAACCCCCCGTGTCTCTCAGGCCCTATGCAGAAATCACAAAGCACAATGCGTGAGCTCACCCCTCCCCCACCCCAGGAGGCCTGCCCGATGGACACTCTTCTGGGGTCCAGGCCCCCAGTCTCCCCCACACTGACTCCTGGCAGGTCCCGGACCCCCCCTGCCAACCTGAGACGCTGCCGTGACACGGAGCCGCCCGAGGGTCTCAGACCCGGAGGACCCGGAAGTCAGGCCTCGCCGCTCGTGGTCCCCCCGCGCCTTGGGGCTCCCGGGACTGACTGCTCTGGCCCAGAGTCACCTTGTCTCCCCCACGGCCTCACCGTGAGGCCTGCAGGCCCTGGGACCCTCCCTCCGTGAACCGGGTGGCTGGACCCCCACACGGAGGCCTTCCCCGCCCCCCATACCCCAGGGCAGGCCTGTGGGCCTCACTCCCCAGGGCTCCCGGCAGGGGCTGAACTAGATCCCGGGTACCTCCGTCTGGTCCTCACCCTGATTCCAGGCAGAGCCTGGGTCCACCGGTGCCGACCTGAGGTGGCTCCCCTCAGCGCCTGTCCTGTCTAACGAACCGAAGCCGGCCTCCCAAAGATGGCGCTCAGCTCCCCCAGGCTTCTCAGGCGGAAGTCAATGAGTCAGTGACATCACTTCCGGAAACCAATTGTGGGGTCACCCAGGCCTGCTGACCGGGGCGGAGTTCCGCTCCTTTGTGCCCAGCCCCCGTTCTGGTCCCTACCTGGGCTGGATGGCCTGGGCCCCCACCCTGTGCTGACCTGGGTCTGTGCCCCTCAGGCCAAGTGTCGGCCTCCCTGGGTCCCTCTGGGTCCTAGATTCCTGGAGGTGGACGGGAGTGCGCAGCCGGACAGCCCTGCCTGAGGTACCCGGATCTGACAGGAGCACCAGCCTTTGTCCCGGGGTGGGCCCTCTGCGTGGGCAGCTGGAGCCCTCAGTCCTTATTGGAGGGTCCTCACAGCCCTGGCCTGGACACCGTGGTCACATCACGGTTCCCAGAGGGGGCGCTGCAGATTCGTGTTCCCTGGGGACCATCAGAGGAGAAGCCCCCTTTCTCATAGTATCTCTTTACTAGGCAACCAGACTTTTGAAACATTTTGTTCTAATTTGTTTTCTACATGGAAAATGATGAGCAGCAGAAAATGAAGGTGGAAAGGGGTTCTGCTCTTTTGAGGTTATGTAATGTTTTATAGTCCAGGTGACTGATTTTGTTTTTTCAAATCCTCAATCGGAGTCATAAATAAATTTTACATCTCGCCAAGTTTCAGGAATGCATTCATACCCATCCTTACTCTGCCTGATTTATTCTTATCTTGACACTCTATTTCTAGTACTGTCTACATCTTTTATTAAAATGACTAGAGGCTCAATGCATGAAATTTGTACAAGGGGCTCACCCTTGCAGCCCTTTGTAGCCTCGGCAGGGTGCCCGGGCTTTGTCTGAAAGGGAAGGTCGTCCACATGGTCGTTCTACTGTTCAGTGTAGTTAGCATATTAGCTCTTTATTATATAGGATTAGTTTGAAAAGTTCTGTCCTCACCCACTAAGGTGATTTCAGGTGGTTATTAATACAGACACTGAAGCCCTATTGGCTTCTTCCTCCCATTTACTCATACTGTGCTGGTATTACCTGAGAGTTAGTGGCATCTGTGGCCTGATATGTTGCCTCTGATTTCCACAATGAAGTAGAGGTAGAAGTTTACACTTTTCCTACTTCCCATCCAGTCATCTGCATCTATGCAGGCTACAGACCCTCCCAACTTCGCACTACCTCCACCCCAAACACAAGTAACAGCTCACCACATTCTCCAGTCTTCCCCAGGAGTTTCTTCTGTTTTCTTGTTTAGATTACATTTTTTATATGTATATTTTATTTTTTCTTCTTTTGTCTCTTTGGTTTTTTCCCCCCCTGATATGTATATTTTTAAATTTCATTCTCCCTTCTATAGTTTGCTAGTGTTGATTTTGGGAACAGAATACAGAAGCCCAAGATTGTCAGTCATTTTGGCCTAAACTTAAGGCAATAGATCTATAAACCTGTAAAAAAAAATTTAAAAAAGAAAGGATGATTGCTATCTTTGCAATATTCTGTTCTCCTTCGATGTATGTGGTATACTGCTCTATTTATTTGGGAACTCGTTAACTTGAATCTAACAGTATACTTGTATAATTGCTCCCCTTCTCATGGGGTTTTTTCACCAGCTCAACTATCACTGTGGGTTCTAAAGGTCAGCTACTACTGAAGATGCTAAGCAGAGCAGGTATTTGGGGAGGTGTTGTGGGATTGTGGTTGTCTGTCTACATATTCCTTGTCCAATGCAGGTGATTTCACTTTTTTTTTCTAAATATATTTTTATTGATTTCAGAGAGAAAGGGAGAGGGAGAGAGAGATAGAAACATCAATGATAAGACAGAATCATTGATCAGCTGCCTCCCGCACACACCTCCCCCCCCCCCCCCCCCCCCCCCCCCCCGCACTGGGGATCAAGCCCACAACCCGGGCATGTGCCCTTGACTGAAATCAAACCTGGGACCCTTCAGTCCACAGGCTGACGCTCTATCCACTGAGCCAAACCAGCTAGGGCTGATTTCACTTTTTAATCCTTAATCATAGTAATCTTTCCCTTCCCTGACATATCCTGGGCCCAGCAGCGCCCTGTCCAGCATCTGTCCTGGTACTGCAGTGATCTCTGTAAGGGTTGTGAAGCTCTCCTGAGTGAGGACTTTGGGGTCCACTGGTCTCAGAACAGAGGGCACTACAGCATCCATCTCCTGGTGTTCCTGTCAGCTCTAGGGACCCTGAGTGGGGCTCTCAGGCTGAGCATATGCCTCCACCTGCCTGGGAAATCTGGGGAGTTAGAGCCTAGGTCTGAGGGACACAGACTCAGATAGCAGAGGGCGCAGGCCCAGGTCTTGCTGAGTCCAGGTGGGGATCAAGAGGACTTCAGCCCTGCCCTAACCAAGCTCTGTTCAGATTATGCTAAGGACTTAGGTGGCCAAGGCATAGAGGGGAGAGTCACCATGCCTAATGAGTCTTTGGGTATAGTCTGAACATGCAGTATGCAGAGGGCAAGAGGGATGTCATAGAGATACCACTATTGGCTAGGGAACACTGGCATCTGGACTTAACATTTCCTAGTTGCATGACTCTGGGCCTGTTACTTGACTTCTCTGAGGCTCCAGGTACTCGTGGGGATAATAGTAGTTGCACCTGCTTCATGGGGTCCTGAGGATTCAATGGATGTACATTAGGTAGCAAAGTACCTGATACTTAAATCATAGCTACTGTGTTTTGTCTAATAACTAATCTGAAATCTACTGAGCTTTCAAAACAACAAATCCGTGGCCTTTGGCTCCTGCAGGAAATAATACGTCACCAGCAAATGGTGGACTTTCTTGGTGGTTGATGTGAATCACAGGCTGAAAAGCCACCTGATTTAAATGCTCATTAAACTGCACTGGCAGCTAGAGTGAGCTAGACAGAAATCATAGACCATTATATTTCATAAGCAATACTCAGCCACTAATGTGACCAGGCAATGCCTTGGGACCACCAAATAGCCAATTTCAGCTTTAAGATTGTCTTAGAACCACAGTACACTTTTGTAAGGCTCTTGAGCTGTAACAATTGCAGAACTGAGTTCACACTGTACCAGAAGATTCATTAGGGATGTGTACCCACCACCACATGTCTCAGCCACTTGTGGCAGCTAGTAGTTTCCTTTCCTCTGGATCAGAACAATTTCAGTGTCCTAGACCATATTTTAAGCAAGAGCCATAAGAGTGCATAGAAAATGAGGAACCAGTTTATTGAACAGCTAAAGGGAGCAAAAATAGTGGGCTGATCTACATTTGTTACACACCAAGCAGGAAAGTCTACATGATTCCAAGTGTTTCCCTTCCCCCAAGACAGAACAGCCTGGCTGGAGGCCAGGGAGCAGGTGGAGTTATGTATGTGGTAGACATCAGTAGAGCCCAGTTTATACAAGTTAGCAGATGCCCACCTTAAACCCTCCACACTTTTCCTGGATGAGAATTCCAGTGCTCCCTTTACCCTCCTTTTAAAAAGTGCCCTACTTTTTCCCAGGCAGAAGGCTGCTGCCTATAGGATCTACTTTGACTTGTGGCTTTACCATCAGCTCTTGGAGCAACTGCTTCCCTAGTTAAAAGCATAAGCCCCGCCAGAAGTGTTCTTGTTGAAGGCAGACAGAAAGCCTCAGATCTTCTCATATACACAATTCTACTGGTAGTTCCTAGTCTCAGCAACTTTGTCCAGTGTTCCAGTTTTAAGTCATGCTTGATAGTTTTCTGGCAAGCCAATATTCCCAGACTGTTAGAAAAGCACAGATCATTTCTTGCTTTATTTTAGCTGTTCTGGCAGTAGCAGCTACTATGTATGTGCAGAAATTCAAGGGGAAATGGTGTTGTCCTGTTAAGGGGTGGCACCACAGTGGGTGGGACAGGTGGGCCACCTACTTCTACTTCTGCAACAGAAGATGTATGTCTCCAGTACAAGCTTGTAAAAAAATACTTTAACAGAATATACTGTACAGAACTAGGATTTAACACGGTATATTACAATGCTAAAATATTTGTATAAATACTATACAAGCACGGAGTCACTCCATTATTTAGAAAGGGCTCACTGATAGGGCCATTAAAAATTGCTGTCAGCATGCCCAAAGAGAAACTACTTCCACAGCAGGAACACGAACAGTAATGATTGTGTGGATACACACATGGTACCAGAGAGGCTTATTTACAGTTCCTACTGACTACGCCACAACAGGAGAATCTGAGTTAAGCAGAGAGGCTGGCTGGGTTTAAAAATACATTTTCAAATAACACTTTTGATAGGAATTTTAGCACTTTGAAAACCAGCTCTGTAGATGTTACTTCTCTGGCCTAATCAGCCATCGCCAATTGGTCAGAATCAGCTTCATCTCTCCATCTCACAGATGCTCCCTCCATGGCATCCACATCCATTGACACACCCCAAACCACACCACATGTTCCAGTCACCTGCCACCTGTGTGTCCCATTGTGGTGAGTCACTGGCAGGAATTGAGTGCAAACAAGGCATGAGATGGAAGTACCTGGAGCCCCAGCTCCAGTACCAGTTCTGGGGGATGAACAAAGAGGCAGAGGAAGGTAGAGGAGCGCATGCGTCCCAGTGCGCTTGTGTTCTACCCCATGAAGTGGTGTCTAATCTGGCATTTCAATGTTTAATTTGGGAGGTGGGAGGATGTATTTCCCAGGGCTTTGGGTAATAACTACCCTGGTCTTCTTTCGAAACAGAGGAGCAATTTTAGGAGGTTCAGGAACTGGGGTTTCCTCGGTTTCCTCATTATCTTCATGATGAATATCATAGGAAATGTTTCCATATTCTCTCAAAAATGGGAAGATTTCAAGGAGAAACTGACAGAAATCCTTGCGAATACCAAACCACCCTGAAAAAGAAGAATGCAATTTTCAAATACTAGCCTACACTGAATTTCAAATTACTTTTCCATCCTGAATGAGTTCATCCTGATGTCTTAGAAAAGAAGATTGAGCAAATCTAAATACCCACTAAGGACAAGAAGTCAGATCTGAGCTTCATGGTTTTCCAAGTGGGGCTCCCAGACTAGCTGTGATAGTGTCCCTGGGGTCTCGGTAGGGATACAATTTTGGCCCAGCCCAGACTGAATCAGAATCATAAGTTGGGACAGTCTGCTTGCACAGGCCCTCTCAATGATTCTGAGGGGTGCTCCAGTTTGAGTTCTTACTCTAGTGCAGCGGTTCTCAACCTGTGGATCGTGACCCCTTTGGGGGTCGAATTACCCTTTCACAGGGGTCGCCTAAGACCGTCGGAAAACACATATATAATTACATGTTGTTTTTGTTATTAATCACTATGCTTTAATTATGTTCAATTTGTAACAATGAAATTGGGGGTCACCACAACATGAGGAACTGTATTAAAGGGTTGCAGCATTAAGAAAGTTGAGAACCACTGCTAGTGAGCCTCAAATACCTGTGGAGTCTAGACTCTGTAGACATCCTCTAATCTTCCCTATCCAGGATAAACTAATGTATGACAAAGAGTGACATCCAAGGAAAGCATTTCTGTCATCCTCTGGAATCCAGGAGAAGAGCAGGCATATGTCGGTCCAGGCCAAGAAGCAGCCTGAGCTCATGAGGCTGCCTCAAAACTGCTTCTTTGAGGTCCACTCTTCCTATCTGTTTACCACAGGACCATCAGAGTAGTGCTGGCTCTCCTGGGGCACAACGCCCTCTCTCATTGGCTTCTAGAAGGGCATGTTCAGGGACTACATGCAAAGGAACTTTCAGTCTAGTGAAGAAGGGACCGTTTCCATAGATCACAGCACATAGTGAAGAGGAAAGAGAGCTAGCAGGGCACCACTGACAAGACCTGGTAATGTCAGGAATGACATTGGGGAAAGCGAGGAGGAAACAGAACCTAGGAGGAGTCCTGGGAGCTGATGGGCAATGTGGATTTTCCTCTAATCCTAGGATCCCCTGAGAAGGAGGTACCTTGATTCTAATGCTGCAGTGGAGGGAATGGAATCAAACAGGCCACTTGCCAGGGCTAGTCCTACCTCAAACTGCAGTGTACTTCTAGGGAGGCTGTAGTACAGGGCAGGGAAAGCAAGGTTGACAGCATGCCCTTCCCTTTGAAGATTCCAGATTTTCCTCAGCCCTAGCTTTCCCATGCAAGCTCCTTAATTGGTACCCTCAGGCTCATTCATTCTCTCTCTCTCTCTCTCTCTCTCTCTCTCTCTCTCTCTCTCTCTCTCTCACACACACACACACACACACACACACACACACACACACACACACACAAAGGATTTCTGAAATACTGAGTACATACAGTGGTTTCCTCCCTTCTGTCCAAATGTGGTTGCCATCAGAGTAATCAAGGAAAGCCAAAGGGGGACAAATATTGGGATACAGGAGAATGCATTGTGGCCATCCAGTTTGTGAACCAGCAGGATCTAAAGAAAGAAAAAGAGCTGAGGTTCTTGGATACAGCATCTGAAAATGGACAATGTCTGAAGCCATAATGCTCGTCCCTCACCAGGTCTCATAAGTGGAAAGTCAGCTCTATGAGAGACCATAGAAGCTCTCTACTTTTTGGAAAACAAAATCCATACAGTCTAGTGAGGAAGTATCCAACTGTGGAAAACAAAATCCATCCAGTCTAGTGAGGAAGTATCCAACAACAGCATTGTTATGGGGACTTCTTCCTGCTGCTGGCTTTGAGGAGTCAACGGTGCCCATCCTATAACTTTCTACAGAATCATACATGAAACACAGCATCCAACTTTCTTTCTAGAAGTAGACAAATTGATCCATACAAATGCATCATACCTAGAAAGGTACATTTCTGTCAGTCCCTAGCCCTTCTCAAAGAAACAACTTTCTGATTTTACTGTCATTCTCTTGGTGTACTCTCCAAGAGTTAGCTCATGGTGATATCTAGAAAGAGTAGGTTGCCCTTATAGGTACACAGGGTGCTGTCATAGGAAAGGGTGGTCTCAGAACCTCAGAAATTCTGCTGTCGAAAGCTTACCTCAAATGTAAGAAGAGGCACAACAATGGTCATCCAGCTCAGTGCCATTGTTATGTGTGTCCTGCGCTGTTCTGCAATCACATCCATGGATCGCAGGAACAGGACAGACCACACAATATAATAGAGAACCACCAGGCACAGAAAGGACATGAGAATCCACAGGGGTACACACACAACCTGAGAGAAGGAGAGAAAAAATGTCTTTATAGTATTCTAGTTTCTACCCTAGAATCTGAGGGAAGGCATAGTCAACCCCTTGCTGGATTACTGTGGTGAAGATAGTGCAAGCACGAACAAGGACAGCCTTACATGCTAGGAATGCTGTGAGTACACACAGGGTGCTCACTGTGGGACCTGATACCTGCCCTGAAGTGTTCCACCGTGGATTACTCTTGGAGTGAAGAGCTTTGCAGCTGCTTTTCCTAAGGTATGATCTAACTCAGTCTGTACCTGCTCTGCCAACATCATCCTCATGCACACTCACCTCATCTTACCCTAATGTGCCCTCTTCATAGGCCATTTCTCTATCCTGCCAGAGGTACTTTAGCCAAAGACTGGGGAATGTGTGCCCTAGAAGCTTCAGCTGCCCAGGGTGCACAGGTCCTCTGCAAAATTGCACATTGATGCTGGGAGGACTCTGCTACCTGGTCCCTGCCTCCTCTTCCACATGGGTTCTGTGTCTGTTGCTGCCATATCACAAAGACCTTGTTTAATGCCCATACAAGCCCACAGGCTAAGTTCTTGGGGGGGGGGGGCTACATGATCTCTCCTCTGCTTGTACTGCCCCCTTGGACATGTCTGTTAGCCCTCTATCTTGTGTTATCAAACAGTAAACTTGTTTTCTTTGGTGTACAGTCTATGACTTTTCATGCATGTACATGTAGAATACAGGATAGCTCCTTGACCCCACAAAACTCCCTCATGCTGTCCCCTCACTGTGTCACCTCCTTACCCTACCCATAAACTCTGGCAACCACCGAACTGTTCTCTATCACTACACTTTTGTCTTTTCAAAAACATGCTACAGATTAGCATATAGCATGTCATACTCTGAGATTCCCTTCTTTCAATCAGTGGAATGTCTTTGAAATTCATCCAAGTTGTTGAGTGTATAAACAGGTCGTTCCTTTTCATTGCTGAGTTGTGTTCCACTGGATGGATATACCACAGTCTGTTCATCCAGTCACTCATGGAAGATTTGGGTATTTTCCTACTTTTGCCTATCCCAAATATAGCTGCTATAAACACTTGTGCATGGGTTTTTGTGTGGCTATATATTTTCACTTCCCTGGGGGAAATACCCAGGGTTGGCACTGCTGAGTCACATGGTAACTCCATGTTTAACTTTATAAGAAGTTGTCAAACCGTTTTCCAGAGTGCCTATACAATTAGGCATTCCCACCCAGTAATGTGTGAGTGTCCATGTCTCTCTGCACTTGATAATTGTGTTACCTTTGCCATTCTGATATGTGTGTGTTGTGGTACCTCATCCTGGTTTTTATTACCTTTCCCTAATGGGCAACAGTGTCCTTTCCACATGCCCATTCAGTATATGCATATCTTTTTTGTGAATGTCCTGTTCAAGTGTTTTATAAATTTTTAAATTAGGTTGTTTGGTTTTTATTTTTTTAAGTTTTAATAGTTCTTTAGAAATTTTGGATACAAATTCTTGGTCAGACCTGTGCTTTGCAAATATTTTCTCTTAGCCTGTGGCCTGTCTTTTCATTAATTTCATTTCGCTTTCAAGCTTCTTTTATGGGCCATGTTATTGGTGTTATTTCCAGGAACTCTTCACCTAACTCCAAGTCCCAAAGATTTTTTCCTATGTTTTCTTCTAACAGTTCTTTGGGTTTACATTTAATTTTTTAGACCAATGACCTGAGTTGTTGTATGATTTTTTAGTCCTCCTGAGTGGAGCTCCTGATCATAGGTTTTACTGTAGAGTCTATGCACAGTCTCTTCCCTGTGATCAGACTCTTACTTAGTGGCATGTTCCCTGTGGGTGAAATATTAGTGGTCCTAACAGCCTCATTTGGTCTCCCTTAATCATTGTGGTAAATGTGCAAGCGGACTACTTCATCTGCTGGGACCTGCACAGGATCGGGCCTAGAAAAATTCTTCTGTTCACCTACAGAAAACATTCACAACTCCTATTCTTTTTTTATTTCTTCTGATTTACCTAACACTTAGATTTTGGTCTTACTAAAATTTGTTTCCTCCATATCACCACAGAAAGTCTGAAACCCAATTACTGTTGTCTAGATACAGTACCCTGAAGATGTAGGATGGGTGCCTGGACAATATTTTCTATTATGAATATTTTATCAAAGACTTTGGGCAGAAATAATGAGCCTTGTCTTTAATCAATGTGAAGGCAACATATGTTCCCTTATTTTCTTCCCTGTTGTCAAATGAATAGTTTCTCTATTTTTTTTTCTTTTGGTTTTTCTTTTAAAGGTAAACCATGTGAATTAAGAAAATGTCGCCGAAACCGGTTTGGTTCAGTGGATAGAGCATCGGCCTGCGGACTGAAGGGTCCCGGGTTCGATTCCGGTCAAGGGCACGTACCTGGGTTGCAGGCACATCCCCAGTGGGAGATGTGCAGGAGGCAGCTGATTGATGTTTCTCTCTCATCGATGTTTCTAACTCTCTATCTCTCTCCCTTCCTCTCTGTAAAAAATCAATAAAATATATTTAAAAAAAAAAAGAAAATGTCTTGGGGGGGTGAGGGCATGTGCCGGGGGGTAGGGGAGGCTGGGGAAGGTCAATGGGAAAAAAAAGGAGACATATGTACTACTATTTGTAATACTTTAAACAATAAAATAAAATTTAAAAAAATAAATAAATAAGCTCTATGCCCCCCCTCAAAAAAATGAAAATGTCTTATGTGCAAAAATACACAACCAGCCCTAGATGGTTTGGCTCAGTGGATAGAGTGTTGGCGTGTGGACTGAAGTGTCCTGGGTTCGATTCTAGTCAAGGGCACATGCCTGGGTTGTGGGCTCGATTCCCAGTAGGGGGTGTGCAAGAGGCAGCCGATCAATGATTCTCTCTCATCATTGATGTTTCCATCTCTCTCTCCCTCTCCTTTCCTCTCTGAAATCAATAAAAATATATTTTTTAAAAATGCACAACAAGCAGAGGGGAATGGGGGTGGGTGGGCGGGAGGGAAACACGGGCATGACCACTTCCCAGAGGCAATGGAGCTCCTCTACCTTTATTCTCATTTTCTTTCTATGCATTAATAATAGAAACCATAGTATATTCTCTAATTTATAGCTTGCCATGTATGTGTGTGTGTGTGTGTGTGTGTATATATATATATATATATATATATATATATATATATGCATGTGTGAATGTATCCATCCATCCATCAGTCCTTCTATTGATCTATGCACAGTTAATATTAACCAAACACACATTAGTTGAAGCCACAGTTACAAGCATAACTTAGACCTCACCCTTGGCAGGAGTATAAATTGGCACAGCTTTTTTGAAAAGCAAATTGGCAGTTCAGTTTTTATTTCAAAATCTCTAAAAGTTCCCACCCTCTGGTCTACTAATACTGTTTCTGGAGTCTTTCATATGAAAACAATGAATAAATTAGGCAAAACTTTTATGCACAAAAATATATGCTGCAACATGATTTATAATGCTGAAACACTGGTAAGAACCTCAATAGTCAGAAATAAGGGGATGGTTTGGTAAATGCATTTGAAGAATATTTTCCATCAATTAAACTTTAACAGTTATGGTTTTAAAGACCTTTTATTTACATGGGAAAATGTTTATGATATATTAAGACAAAAAAGTAAGATACAAAATTATACATGTGGTATGCTCTCAACTATCATTATGAAACAATAAACCACAAAACAAGAAAAAATTCCTCTAAACATCTTATCTCCCAGATTATGAGTTATTATTATTCTATTATGTATGCTTATCTGTCCTTTCTAAGTTTTCTACAATGAACACAAAGTATTTTTATAATAAAAAAGTTTATTTAAAGCTTTAAAATGTTACATACAAGCCAGGGCCAGTGGATGATCTTGTCCAGTCTTAAGGCAATGAATATAAACTGGAGAATGTTGACAGAACACAGGATTTCTAACTAAAAGTCAAGAGAAGAATCAGTTAAACAAAGTAAATACTGCAATTATTTGGCTAACATATTAAAAGGCAATGCAAATTACAATATAGTAAACATTTTATTAAGTTGCACTGGGACTGGAAGATTTTCGGCGCATAAGAGCACAGCAGTGCTATGACTAGGAGAAACCTGCCCCTGGCTTCCTGCCTTGATCCCTCTGCTTAGAGACTGCCCTGCTCTTTATGCTCCACCAGGCAATGACCTTGTTTCCAGGATCCCTGAGTATAAAGGAAATCTATGGGACTCCCTAAGCTTCCTCCCTGCCCATATCCACAAACACCTCTATTCCTAACCACCCCTGTATTTCCTTCTTGTACCCAGGACTCAGTCCTGCATCTAACCCTTTCTTTCTGGCTCCTTGAGCACCTGTCACTTATTAAGACATCAATTATAAATACTTTACTGCAGCGGTTCTCAAACTGTGGGTTGCGACCCCTTTGGTGATCGAATGACCCTTTCACAGGGGTCGCCTAAGGCCATCCTGCATATCAGATATTTACATTATGATTCATAACAGTAGCAACATTAGTTATGAAGTAGCAATGAAAATAATTTTATGGTTGGGTCACAACATGAGGAACTGTATTTAAAGGGCCAGAAGGTTGAGAACCACTGCTTTACTGCATCTTTAACTCTGCCCATTCCACTGATCTTTCCCAGAAACACAGAAACAAGTTCAACTGATTTCCATTACACACAAAAGGACCCAAAGACCAAAGGAACTCACCCTTCCCTTTATCCATTATATACTCCTAGTTCTAGCTTTCTCTCCCCATGACCATCAAATTTTATGAGACATCAGGGATACTTAAGCCCCATGACCTCCCCTGCCAATCCAAGCTCTACATACTGTGATCTGGCCTCCACCCCAATGACCACCCAAAAACCGCTTTCATCAAGTTGGCCAATAACCTCTCAGCATCAGACCACTTCAGTTCAAATCTTATTGATCGTCTCTGCAGCATCTGATGTTGCTGACCACCCCTTCCTCCTTCTAAGGCAGCCGTGGGCAAACTACAGCCCATGGGCCAGATCCGGCCCGTTTGAAATGAATAAAACTATTGAAAAAAAAAAGACCGTACCCTTTTATGTAATGATGTTTACTTTGAATTTATATTAGTTTACACAAACACTCCATCCATGCTTTTGTTCCGGCCCTCCGGTCCAGTTTAAGAACCCATTGTGGCCCTCGAGTCAAAAAGTTTGCCCACCCCTGTCTAAGGTCTCAGTGCACAGTCTTGCCCACCTCTTGGTACTCTGACAGTTCTTTTCAGTCTTTTTTCCTCTCCTTAAATGGTGATGCTTCCCAGAGCCTTAAACTTGGTCTTCTCTCTCCACTAGAGACATAGACACAAACACATGTTTTCACTCACTTGCTCTGCCCTAGAGGTTGGGGAGAAATGTCATCCACACCCCTGGTTTGCATTACCTCCAATTGGTTGGTCCTGTAATCTCTGTTTTCAATCTAGTCCTCATGCTGTGGCATGGACCCAGCTCTCCTTGAGGCACCTCAGATGAAGCCAGTCCCAAACTGAGTTCTTTGTTCCCCAGATCTTTAGCCCTTTACCTTGTCCCACCCCTTTTGATAGCCTCCCATCTCACTGTAAGGTATCACAGTGGCCTAATTACCCAAAGCATGATGCTAGAAAGCACCCTATATTTCTTTTCCCAGATTCTTCTCTTCAGTCACCACATCCTGTCTTCTCTACTATCCAGACTTTTCTTGAATCCCCTGCCTGCTCTCCATCCCAACTGCTATTGCCTAGTTAGGCCCTCCTCATCCCTAACCTTCCAAAACAGTCCAACAGCCCTCTGACAAGCTTCCCAGCCTTCAGTCCTGAAGGTCCGCTGGTCCCCATCCAGACTCTCTGCCTTCTGCCTGCAGTGCTCACTGCTCTTCAGTGGCTCACCAGTGCCTACCAAAGTAATATCATATAGGCAATTGGATTTGGGCCAGAGCTTCTCAAAAGTTTTTAGTTCATAGGACATTTAGTGACTCAGAAATTCTTTTGTAGGCTCTGGACCAAAAAAAGTACCTAATAGTTCCATTTATTTAAGTAATTAGTTCTAAAATTAGTATCTATATACTAAGTAGCCATTAAAAAATCTCACATAGCTTTTCAGGGGAAGACCTTTGCTTTGCGTATCTGGTTTTTGCTTTCAGTCAAGATTCCAAATAACTTTATTTGGGAAAAGAAGAGGAGCCACCTCACCTTTTTGGCAGCTGATAATGCTTTTTAGGTCCTCTAAAGTGATAGCTATTTTTGGAAGATAAGTAACTGCCCTTTGGAATAAAAAAAATGGAACAGGACAGAAATGTAAATTCTCAGTCATAGCTCCAGGTCTATATTAACTGGTAGACTAATAGAATGTTCCATTGGCCAGGTGGCCCATTGAAATTTATAAGTAATTACAGAAGGCACTGAGCATGGGTAGGTCTATTAAGACAGTATGGTCCCTGGACCTAGAAGGACCAGGGAACTTTACAGAATGTTTAAGGCAAAAAAAATTGAAATGGTACTTAACCTTTTTCATCCTCAAAGCTGGCTTTCTAATTGCATAGCTTAATGAACAGAAGGCAGAAGCCAATGAGAACCTACATGCCATTTTTAAGGTCCATTTCTAATGTATTTATGAATGATAATAAAGGTGACTATATACTTAAAAAAAAAACCTCACATAAATCGAAATCATTCTTAAATAAGCACAACTAATTGCTAATGGGATAGGTGTGTCTGTTGGGTGCTGAACGATTTCTCAACAATTTCCACCCTTGTTAACTCTTCTCCATACCAATTTTTGCACACTAATACCTTTCATCACAAAAACAGCCAACAATCCAGCTTCTTTTGTGATGTTATCAAAAGAAATGTAATGTGACTAAAACCATAAACTACTTGGAGCTAAGTAGTTCTTATGGTGTCCCCTCAGATATTAGCTATCACTGGTTTTCCCTCAAAAATGTCCACTACTGCTGAAACCGGTTTGGCTCAGTGGATAGAGCGTCGGCCTGCAGACTGAAGGGTCCCGGGTTCGATTCCAGTCAAGGGCATGTACCTGGGTTGCGGGCACATCCCCAGTAGGAGATGTGCAGGAGGCAGCTGATCGATGTTTCTCTCTCATCGATGTTTCTAATTCTCTATCTCTCTCCCTTCCTCTCTGTAAAAAAATCAATAAAATAGCCGAAACCGGATTGGCTCAGTGGATAGAGCGTCGGCCTGCAGACTCAAGGGTCCCAGGTTCGATTCCGGTCAAGGGCATGTACCTGGGTTGCGGGCACATCCCCAGTGGGAGATGTGCAGGAGGCAGCTGATGGATGTTTCTCTCTCATCAATGTTTCTGACTCTCTATCTCTCTCCCTTCCTCTCTGTAAGAAAATCAATAAAATATATTAAAAAAAAATCAATAAAATATATTTAAAAAAAAATGTCCACTACCTCATAGTGCCCTGTGAGTTCACTATGGAACCTGGGGTAGCTCAGCATATGCTCTGAGGACTGAAGATCTGGCCCCTACTCAGCCTAATCCCTTTATGAAGCCTCCCTTTTCCCCGAACTACCACAATGTCTTCCTTTCCACTTTGTGTTCCAGGCATATATTTTTTCTTGAGGTAAAATACATACAACATAAAACTTGCCATCTTTGCATTTATATTGTTTTGCAAATATTACCACTATTCATCTCCAAAAGCTTTGCAGCTTACAACACTGTGCTCCGGTCATATTGGAGCCACCATAATTCACTCAACATAATAGACTTTCTCCTGCCTCTGCCTTTATATGTTTTGTTATTCCCTCTGCTTAGAAAATACCATCTCCTCCTCCTCCTCTACATACATAGGGCCAATCCTAACTCTTCCTTCACATCTCTGTGTGAGCCTATTCCCAAACAATCCTTAGCAAATGTAGGTACTCCTCCTTCTGGGACACAAGAACCAAGGGGGAGATCAACTCTCCAAATCATGTTTTTTCTTGTAGCAGAAATGGCCAAGAGTGTGACTATATGAACGACTGACTTTCTATAACTAACTCTTCATTAGGAAAACACTGTTTTATGCTCAATGCATTCCTAGCCCTCATATATGCTTTTACTTTTAAGAAACAAAGTAACAAATTTTTAGTTTTCTTAAACTTCCTTCTCAGGCTCTAAACAACTTGGTGCTTTTCAACCTAGGCGACAGCTGTTCCCTCGGGAAGGGGTAAGGCCTGTGTAGGGGTACTACTGAATGTCACAAGGACTAGGGGAAGAGGTCCTGCAATGCATAGGACATTCCTGTTCAACAAAACATTTCCTATCCAGAAGGCCAACTGCGTACCCCATCCGCCACTGAGAAATACTGAGCCAAATAAGCAATATCTGGAATATTTTAGCTCAGTGATTTTATTTAATGTAATCTTTTGCAAGTGGTTTTTAAAGCTTGGTTTTACTTCGTTTGCTCTGGTAATAGAAAAATGTGCAAAGCGAGAGAGGCATAACGTAGAAAGGTAGTATTACTGGGTAGGAATGGTGTCTTTAACCAATATAGAGAATACATATTTGGGTGAAGCTGGATATGGAGTCTGGAGCTAGAGGAGAAATCTGAGTTTAGAAATATGAATTTAGGATCTGACAGCACATAAGTGGCAGTGGAAATAAGAAGTCAACACATGCTATTCAGACGAAGTATACACAGTGAGGACAGAAAATACCCAAGACTAGAACACTAAGAAACAGCAGTGGAGGTGGCCGAATGATCAAAGGACCAGGAATGTCTGGAGCTGCAGAGTGGATGGTGGCCAGAAAAAGAACGAAGTGAGGATTTGACCAGAGGGTGTTCAGTGCCAGTTTTAGGGTATGCAGGAGCTGAGTAGGGAGTGCAAGGTTAGAACAGAATTGTTTCAGGGAGCCTTTTTGCAAATGGAAGGAAAAAGCACAATAGCCAGAGGACTGAGAAGGTTTTGCTGCTGTCATTTTGTTTTCTCATTCAGATGAGAGACCAAAGTTACCAGAGAGATTATGGATAAGATCAGGAGCAAATGCTTAGAGGAACATGAAGGGGAGAAGTGCTGAAGCACAAGCATGACTGGCCTGCCCCAGGAGAGAGGATGAACTGGACAGTCAGGGAAGAGAGAGAACAGACAAAGGTCTCTAATGACTCCTGGGGAACAGGGGGTAGGGAGGGGTGCCATACAGAGATGGCCAGGTAACAGGTTGCAGGGAAGAAAGGAAGATTTCGCTTAGAGCTTCTCAACCTTGCTCAAATAACTGTTTCCTCAGGAGTCTTTTTAGACATTTTTTTTCTTAATCATTCACCCTCCTGAAATTTTAATACTGATGGCAAGCAGCCACAGGGGGAAGTGAAGAGAAGTGGCTGGACTGGTCCATCTTGGGGAAGTAAGTAGAGGGTAAAAGTCGACCTTCAGGGGTACTCTGCCTCCACAGTCCACCCAGCACCAGAGGAATCACTCTCCATGTTCAAGATCAAGCTCTTCTTGGTGATTAGGATCCTGTTACCTCTATTTGTCACAGACCCACATTCTATCACTCTCCCTCTCCATAGGCACCTTCTTCTCCAGGTACACACATCCTAAGTAAGCCACTCTCCAGCCTCCTCCAACCCAACTGCCATCTCCTTCTTCCACTTTTTACCCACAAAGCTCAAAACAAAGTGTCCATAGTGTCCAATTCTCCCCTTAACCAATCTGTATAGGGCTTCGGACCCACAGCTTCTATGCACTTTGGTTAATATGAACTGAAATGTGATCCTGATCCTGCCCTGAATGAGTCCTTAAAATAAATCTTCCTATCTAATAATAGAGAAACATGGTAATTAACCATAACTTCGCTACCCTTCCCATTGGCTAATCAGCAAGATATGCAAATTAACTGCCAACCAAGATGGCGGCCAGCAGCCAGGCAGCTGAAGCAAACAGGAGGCTTGCTTGCTCCAGTGATGGAGGAAGCCAAGGTTCCCCGCCTGCCGCTGCCAGCCTCTGAGCTTGCACTCTAAGAAAGAATGTTGCAATTATAGAAGCTAAACACCACAGGAACCTGCTTTCAGCCAGCTGGGCCTCAGAGCTAGAGCTGAAACAGTGTTTCAATTATAGAACCCAAACAAACCCAGATCAGCAGCCGAGGTCTCAGAGCTGGAGCCGAGCCTCAGAGCTAAAGCCGGCTCTCAGTTCCAGTGATAGCCATAGAAGGTAAATAAATCCCAGAATAAAAAAAGAAAAGAAAAAACGGAGAGGTTGGGTGCTTCAGTCACCCGCCAGCCTGAAAATGGTCCTCAGCCCCTCACCCAGACTGGCCAGGCACCCAAGCGGGACCCCCACCCTGAAGGGGGTGCGACCAGCTACAAATAGCCATCATCCCCTCATCCAGGCTGGCCAGGCACCACAGTGGGGACCCCAACCCTGATCCGGGACACCCTTCAGGGCAAACCAGCCGGCCCCCACACATGCACCAGGCCTCTATCCTATATAGTAAAAGGGTAATATGCCTCCTAGCACTGGGATCAGTGGAGCAGCAAGGCCTCCCAGCACTGGGATCAGTGGAGCCGTGAGGCCTTATGCCCCGGGATCAGCAGAGCTGCGAGGCCTCCCAGCATCGGGATCAGCGGAGCAGCAAGGCCTCCTAGCACCAGAATCAGAAGAGCAGTGAGGCCTCACTGCACCAGGATCAGCGGAGCCGTGCGAGGCCTCCTGGCCCCTGGAGCAGCATGACAGGGGGCAGCGCCCAAACCCCCTGATCGCCCTGTGGCTCTGTGTGTGACAGGGGGTGGGGCCACAACCTCCCTATCCACCCTGCTCTGTTTGTGACAGGGGAAGGCACCCCAACCCCCTGATCGGCCCTGCTCTGTGTGTGACAGGGTGCGGTGCCCCAACCCCCCTATGGGCCCTGCTCTGTGTGTGACAGGGTAGAGCTGCAACCTCCCCATCAGCCCTGCCCTGAGTGTGACAGGGGGGAGTGCCCCAACCCCCTGATCGGCCCTGCTCTGTGGGTGACAGGGGGCGGTGCCCCAACTCTCCTATCGGCCCTGCTCTGTGCATGACAGGGGGGAGCTCCCCAACCCCTGATTGGCCCTGCTCTGTGCGTGACAGGGGGGAGCTCCCCAACCCCCTGATCGGCCCTGCTCTGTGTGATCGGCCCTGCTTTGTGCGGGACAAGGGGGAGCTCCCCAACCTCCCTGATGGGCCCTGCTCTGTGCGTGACAGGGGTCAGCGCCCCAACCCCCTGATCGGCCCCGCTCTGTGTGTGGCAGGGGGTGGCGCTGCAACCTCCCCATTGACCCTGCCTTGAGTGTGACAGGGGGCGGTGCCCCAACCCCCTAATCGGCCCTACCCTGAGCGTGACTGGGAGTGGCATCGCAACCTCCTGATCCGCCCTGCTCTGTGCATGACAGGGTGTGGCACCCCAACTCCCCAATTGGCCCTGCTCTGAGCCCGACCAGGGGCTGCACCTAGGGATTGGGCCTGCCCTCTGCCACCCGGGAGGGGGCCTAAGCCAGCAGGTCGTTATCTCCCGAGGGGTCCCAGACTATGGGAGGGCACAAGTGGGGCTGAGGGACACCCCCCCCCCCGCCAGTGCACAAATTTTTGTGCACCGGGCCTCTAGTATATTTATATTTATATTTATATTTATATTTATATTTATATTTATATTTATATTTATATTTATATTTATATTTATATTTATATTTATAGCTACAACTACATCTACATCTATCCTATTGGTTTTGTTTCTCATGAGAAGCCTGACTGAAACAGGTAGATAGGCAAAGCTGGACGAAAGCTAATGACCTGGGTGAAAAATCAGTGTTTTAATTCAAGAAAATACAATGTGATTATTTCCCTGGTCTCTTGTTTCCTAATATACTGTGATCTAGAGTTAATGATCAATCTCTCCCTAACAAAGGCTAAAAATTTACATTACAATCACTAATCATTCTTAAATATAAGAAATCTTACCTCCAGTGACCTGTCATGTCGAAAGCCCCAAACACAAGCTGCAACAGACACCGGGGAAACAAAGAACAGCGGCATGAAGACCAGAAGCCAGAAATGGCTGCCTCGCTCAATCCTGTCACAGACCAGCACTTCAAACATCAACAGGAGTAAGTGGATGCCCACTGCAATTAGCATGGCTTTAAATTCCACACATGTTTCTCCTTCTGCTCTAAAAAGGGACAGAAGAAGAAGAACACCCTCAGTTCAGAGTCTCCATAATAAGCAAGTATTCCAGGGAAAATACCAACTTATGTTGATAATGTAAGTTGTATTTGTAAATTTGACAAAAAGCAAAGGAAATATCAGGCAGAAAGCTAACTTAAACTTGATATTTAATAGTCGATCTTTCAAAAATAGAATTGCTGCATAAGAAATAAACATTATAACCAAACCAGACTTAAAGTTTTAACTATATAAGGATATTATCAGAAGTAACAGCACAGTTATTATTTCCCTGACAAGGCACAAAACACTTTTATTCATAATTTTAAACTACTTGCAAGATTATTCAAGCTGATTGCGTCTATTGCTAAAAACTGACAAATATTCCTTAAATTTTATGATTCTCATTTCTTAATGAATTAAAAATCATGTACATCACATTTCATGCAATGCTATAAAAACAACTCTAGCTTTATGAACAAATGTGGGTTATATTTCAAGAAAATACATTAACTATGGTTAGGTGCTATTTTAAAATGCAAGTAAAAAGTATTAATGCCTTTTTATTTTCCTTTCTATTCCAATAGGATGAATTAACACCTGCAGATGAAAGAGAGAAGAGCAAAAGAGTTAAAACTGTTCTTAAACAAAATCAGTTTAATTAGCTGTCTAAATATCATGCATGAACTTACCAGATGAACAACAGAAAAATAATAAGGCCACTAATCAGGAAAATGCTTCATAATACATTTGGAAGGCCTACAATGTTTCATTCAAAATATGGATGAACATTTATGAAGTATCTTGATGATGATAAATACAACTGAGTTTAGGACACAGAGAAAATAAAGTTATTTCTATAAGACCCAACAATGTTTCCTTGACTATTGTTGAACCACATCTGTATACTGAGTACATTAAACTACACACATACAATTCATTTCCTTCCTCTAAAAATATTAAATTGAATGAAGATGGAAAAGCTCAAATAGTTTCTAAATATCAATTAGTGGAACCCAACAAGTTCAGTGATTTAACTTTTTATTTTTGTAGTAGTAAATATAGATATTGGAAAGTATCTCGTTAGAAAAAAAAATTGCAGCCACACAAATAATCTGGAAAAAAACCGACCCCAATAACATTAAAACAACTACACTTGAATGTTCCCCATCTACCAAGGCTCTTTGTGTGGCTATGTTTAAGTTCTTGGACATGTACGTGGCAACATGTTTTATATAATCTAAATCTTATTTTAATGTCAATAACCAAGAATTAAACAAGTTGAGATGTCACAATGTCTACACTTTTCTCACACTAGCAGCTGCATGTGTTCTTCCCCTACAGGGCATTCCTTCACTTCACACCATCCTGGTGAGGTTCAGAATAGCCCTCCTCTCAATTCCCCCTTTTTATCCTTTTTGAAGTTCCAGTATCTACAAAGGAGAAAAGAGAGACTCTAACAGGCCCCAGCAGGCTACACGTTGGAGTGAGTCAAGTTCAGGCACTTGAATCAGCTGAGCCATCCAAGAAGAAAGGCACAGAAGACCTGAAGGTAAAGGTCACACACCTGCCCAGCCCCCAAAGGTTCTGCTCTCCTGCACAGCATCTGGGCCTCATCTCTCCAAGGACTCACTGTTTCCTGGCTAAACTACCTCCCCTACATTGATTACAGTCCTAAAACCCCTGGACTAAGAGATTGAACAAGGAGAGCCCCAGTTCCATGACTGAATTGGAGAAGGATATATCCCTGATGATCAGAGCTAGAACTTTGGTTTGTAGAACTGCTCCTACAAATATGGTGGTTTCATACTTCCTAGTCTAGCATGGCTATAACAGTTCTATATTTGGCGTGAACTTTAGATCACATAGACTTTTGTAGGCTAGCTCGGAAATGAACCACCCAAAATAACACTGCTTTTGCAAGAAAAATGCATGTTGAATACCTTAATTTTTAAAAACTTAAGACTAGAACTCAGTGTGCTTGTGTAATAGTTCTAATAAAACATTGAATAGGTAGAAAATAAAATAGTCTTTACTTTATTCAAAGTGAAAAACAAAATATTGCTCCCTCAGGATAGAGACCGATGGGTTTTATAAAGCAGTATTACCGATACTGGGGATTTCGTGCCCAGACTCCAGTTCCAACGGAGGCTCCAACAATGACCATTAACTTCCACAGCCATATTGGTGCAAAGACAGCCCAGTAACTCCACTGAATGATGCCATCCAGACGAAGGGCCAGTAGCACAGAGAATAGCAGCAGACATGCATAGATGAGGAATTTACTAGGAGAAAAGTAAAATTATTAAAGATGATTCACATTTACAAATATGTAATACTAAAATGGGGAATAATAACAGCAGTATTTTTTAGCACATGAAAAGAATCACTAATTCAATAATCATTTATTGAAAAGTTCTATGTAGAAGACATACTATGTTAAGAGATAAGAAAAATATAAAGAAGACTAAAATCAGTTCCCTGATTTCCAGGGCTTCCTGTAAGAGGGAGTCCATACAGAAACATATCATTGTAATATAGCATGATATATGCCATAATGGTGCTATGGAGCAGGGTGTGATGGGAGTCCACAAGAAAAAATATGGGCACTGGGAAGCAGGGGTGATGACGCTGGAACTGGTTCCTGAGGATACGTGGAAAGCTGCCAGGCAGGAAAGAATGTGAAATTAGGAAGCATTCCAAGACAAAGGAACTAGCCATATCAAGACACAGAGACTGGGAAAAAAATGACATGTTTAGGAATGGTCAAGTTCTGTCAAAGACTAATTCTTTGATTCTATTTTTAAAAAGGCTACCATCTCATAAATGCATAACCCATGGACATAGACAATAGGATGGTGAAGGTCTGGGGTCGGGGGCAAGGGCAGGCTAGAAAGAGTCAATGAAGGAAAAAGGGGGCATATGTAATACTTTCAACAATAAAGATTTAATTTAATTTAAAAATAAAGTTTAAAAGGCTGCCTTCTGTCATGTTCATATACAGTAACATTTTAGTACATGTATTATACTTTTAATGACTGAATAAATTTCTCTCTCTCTTTTTCTCTCTTTTTCCATATAAAAGGAACTTCCTGAGGAGTATATCCTTAAAATATTAATTAGAAATTACATTGTTGAGGACTTCTATTTTTTATGTAATAAGAGGTATGGGGTTTTCCTTCCCACCTTTAACAAGAAACTAGGCAAAATATAAGAAAAAGCAGTTTTCAGATACTGGACAACAGACAGTGAAGGACCTTGATGGCAGAAGGAAAGAAAGAAAACAAAGAAGATAAACAAACTCTATTATTGTCCCAGCTTACTGTCTGGAGGCAGTTTCTAGGCTGTAGCAGAAAGTAGTAATTAAAACCCAACCCAATGAGCAATTACATTAAATGTAAATGATGTAAATAACAATTAAAAGTCAAAGACTGTCAGATCGGATTTAAAAAGCAAGACAACTGTATGCTATCAATAAGAAACACACTTTATCTATAAAGTCACATATAGACTAAAACAAAAAAAAAAACACAGAAAAAGTTATACCAAGCAAACACTAACCAAAAGAAAGTTAGAGTGAACAACATTAATATCTGTTTTAGTCTTCTATTGCTGCTGCAACAAATTACCACAAACTTAGAAGCTTAAAATAATACAATTTTATTATCTCACAGTTGTGTATGTCAGAAGTCCAGACAGGCTTCATTGGTTTCTCTGCTCAGAGTCTCATAAGGCTGAAACCAAGATGCCAGTTGGCTGGGATCTTATCAGGGGACTCTGGGAAGGATCTCCTTCATTCAGGTTGTTGGCAATCTGGTTTCTTGTGGGTGTAGTACTGAGATCCAAGGTTCTTTGCTAGTTGTCAGGTGGGGGCCACTATTGTATTCTAGAGGTCTCTCTCCCTCTGATTCCTGTGCATAGGCCTTTACATCTTAAAACCAGCAGCATATCAAATCTTTCTCATGCTTGTCAGGCCAACATGGCTCAGTAGGTGAGCATCAACCTATGAACCAGGAGGTCACGGTTCAATTCCTGGTCAGGGCACTTGCCCGGGTTGCTGGCTCAATCCCCAGTGTGAGGTATGCAGGAGGCAGCCAATCAATAATTCTCTCTCATCATTGATTTTTCTATCCCTCTGTCCCTATCCCTTTCTCTCTGAAATCAATAAGAATATTTTTTAAATAATCTTTCTCAAAAACCACATGGTCATATCAATTGATGCAGAAAAAGCATTTGACAAAATTCAACACCCATTTTTGATAAAAGCTCTCAGCAAGGTGGGAGTAGAAGGATCATACCTCAACACAATAAAAGCCATATATGACAGGCCCACAGCCAACATCATACTCAATGGACAAAAACTAACACCATTTCCCCTAAGAACAGGAACAAGACAGGGATGCCCCCTCTCACCACTCCTGTTCAACATAGTACTGGAAGTGTTAGCCATTGCAATTCGGCAAGAAGAAGAAATAAAAGGCATCCAAATTGGAAAAGAGGAAGTAAAACTGTCCTTATTTGCAGACGACATGATATTATACATACAAAACCCTAGAGACTCCATCAAAAAGCTACTGGACTTAATACATGAATTTGGCAATGTAGCAGGATACAAAATTAACCCCAAGAAATCCGAGGCATTTCTATACACCAATAGTGAACTTTCAGAAAGAGAGATTATAAAAACAATCCCGTTTACCATCGCACCAAAAAAATTAAGCTACCTAGGAATAAACTTAACTAAAGAGGTAAAAGACCTCTACTCATAAAACTACAGGACGTTGAAAAAAGATATAGAGGAAGACATAAACAGATGGAAGAACATACCGTGTTCATGGATTGGTAGAATCAACATCATTAAAATGTCCATACTACCCAAAGCAATCTATAAATTCAACGCACTTCCCATTAAAATACCAATGGCATACTTCAGAGATCTAGAACGAACTCTCCAAAAATTCATCTGGAATAAAAAAAGACCTCGAATAGCTGCAGCAATCCTGAAAAAGACCAAAGTAGGTGGGATCTCAATACCAGATATCAAGATGTATTACAAAGCCACTGTTCTCAAAACTGCCTGGTACTGGCACAAGAATAGGCATATAGATCAATGGAATAGAATAGAGAGCCCAGAAATCGGCCCAAACCAATATGCTCAATTAATATTTGACAATGGAGGCAAGAACATACAATGGAGCCAAGATAGTCTCTTCAATAAATGGTGCTGGGAAAATTGGACAGATATATGCAAGAAAATGAAACTAGACCACCAACTTACACCATACACAAAAATAAACTCAAAATGGATAAAGGACTTAAATGTACGACAGGAAACTATAAAAATTCTAGAAGAATCCAAAGGCAACAAAATCTCAGACATATGCCGAAGCAATTTCTTCACTGATACAGCTCCTAGGGCACTTGAAACTAAAGAGAAAATGAACAAATGGGACTACATCAAAATAAAAAGCTTCTGCACAGCAAAAGAAACCATCAACAAAACAACGAGAAAACCCACTGTGTGGGAAAACATATTTGCCAATGTCATATCCGATAAGGGCCTAATCTCCAAAATTTATAGGGAACTCATACAACTTAACAAAAGGAAGATAAACAATCCAATCAAAAAATGGGCAAAGGACCTAAATAGACACCTTTCAAAAGAGGACATTCAGAAAGCCAAGAGACATATGAAAACATGCTCAAAGTCACTAATCATCCGAGAGATGCAAATCAAAACAACAATGAGGTACCATCTCACACCTGTCAGACTGGCTATCATCAACAAATCAACAAACGACAAGTGCTGGAGAGGATGTGGAGAAAAAGGAACACTTGTGCACTGCTGGTGGGAATGCAGACTGGTGCAGCCACTATGGAAGACAGTATGGAGTTTCCTCAAAAAACTACAAATGGAACTCCCATTTGACCCTGTGATCCCACTTCTAGGAATATATCCCAAGAAACCAGAAACACCAATCAGAAAGGATATATGCACCCCTATGTTCATAGCAGCACAATTCACCATAGCTAAGATCTGGAAACAGCCTAAGTGCCCATCAGTAGATGAATGGATTAGAAAACTGTGGTACATCTACACGATGGAATACTATGCTGCTCTAAAAAGGAAGGAACTCTTACCATTTGCAACGTCATGGATGGAACTGGAGAGCATTATGCTAAGTGAAATAAGCCAGTCAATGAAGGAAAAATACCACATGATCTCACTCATTCATGGATAATAGAGACCATTATAAACTTTTGAACAATAATAGATACAGAGACAGAGCTGCCTCAAACAGATTGTCAAACTGCAGCAGGAAGGCCGGGGAGGGTTGCGGGGCAGGAGGTAGGGGGGTAAGAGATCAACTAAAGGACTTGTATGCATGCATAGAAGCATAACCAGTGGACATAAGACATTGGGGGATAGGGGAGGCTAGGGGACTGTCTAGGGCGGGGGGATAAAATGGACACATATGTAATACCCTTTGTAATACTTTAAGCAATAAAAAAAAAAAAAAAAGAGAAAAAAAAATCTTTCTCATGCTTGGAATTATTCTGATATTTCCTTCTGCCATATTGCTCCTGCTTCTTAAGAAAGTTCTTTGCTTTTAAGACCTCATGTAACTAGACTGGGTCCACCTGAATAATCCATGGTACTATTCCTATCATAAAGTCTGTAACTGTGGTAGGCAGAGAATTCTAAAGATGTTCCCCAAGATTCCTGTCCTCTGGTTAGTCAATCAAACACAAATCTAGGTATACCATGAAGTACCTTTGCAGGTGGAAGTATGGTTACTAATCAGGTCATCAGTTCACCTTAAAATAGGGAGATTATTCTAGATTATCCAAGTGGGTCCAATGCAATTATATGTGCATTTAAGAGCAAAAGGCTGCATATAAGTAAGTCAGAGAGATGAGGCAGAAAGGTGAAGTCAGAGATTTCAAGCATGAGAAGGACTTGACCTGCCTTTGCTAGCTTTGAAATCAGAGTAAGAGGTCCATGACCCAAGGAATGCAAGCAGACTCTAGAAGCTGAGAATAAATCCTGGTTGACAGGTAGCAAGGAAATAGGTTCTTTAGCCCTTCAACCACAAAGAACTAAATTCTGACAATTTGAATGAGTCTGGAAACAGATCAATCCCCAGAGACTCCAGAAAGGAATATAGTAAGTCCTCAGTTAATGTTGATAGGTTCTGTGACTTTAAGTGAAAAGATATAAACAAAACCAATTTCACTATTGGCTGATATAAATAAGAGTGAAGTTCTCCCATTTCTTGATTTTACAAGGTCTAAATCAAGGTGTCAGAAGGGCTGTAAGCAGAATATCCAACAGAGCCATGCTGTATCTGTAGTTTTTATAGTTTTAAGACACTAAATCTGTGGTAATTTGTTCTGGAAGCAATATAAACTAATATTGCGAAACTAAATACATCTGCAAAATCCCCTTTCCATGTAACAACATATTCATAGGTTCCAAGGCTTAGGGCATGGATATCCTTGGGGGGGGGGGGGACATTCTACCTACCACAACATAAGACAAGGCATATTTCTTAACAAGAAAAAGTACCAGAGACAAACAGGGACAGTGCATAATGATAAAGAGGTCAATTTTTCAAAGAGGATCTAACAACTGTAAGTATTTATGTACCTAATAACAAAACTTCAAAATACATGTAGAAAATATTAATATTTAAAATATTAAGGAGAATAGAAATATCCACAATTATTGGAAATTAATACTTCTCTCTCAACTGATAAAACACACAGAAAATTATTAAGGCTATACAAGATGGTAATAACACTATCAATCAATCCCATCTAATTTATATTGATAAGGCATTCCTTCCAATACCAGCAGAATACAAATTCCTTTCAAGTATACATAGAACATTCACCAAGACAGACTGAATTCTGGGCTATAAAACAAGCCTCTACGAAATTAAAGGGATTGAAATAAGACAAAGTAAACATCTAAACACAATAAAATTAAACTAAAAAATCAATATAAGATATGGAATATTTTCATAAAACTTGTAAATTAAACAACCCTCTTCTAATAATTCATAGGTGAAAGAAAAAACACAAAGAAAATCTGAAAAATTCTGGACTAAATGAAAGTGAAAATACACTGTACCAAAATTTGTAAGAGACATCAAAAGCAACATTTAAAAAAAATTTGTAGCATTGAATGCTTACATTAGAAAATATATCAAGTAAAAAATCTAAGATTCATTTTAAGAAACTAGGAAGAGAAGGAAATTTAAAAGAAGAAAACAGAAGGAAGGAAATGATAAATATAAGCACAGAAATTAATAAAATACAGTAAAAAGTCATTAGAGAAAAACTGATGAAACTAAAAGCTGGCTCTTTTAAAAAATCAAGGAAATTGGTAAACCTATATATACCCAGAGTGACTAAGAAAAAAATAGTATACACAAATTACCAGTATCAGGAATGAAAGCAGAAACATCACTACAAATCCTACAAACATTATAGAGATTAGAAGGGGATATTATGAACAACTTTATACAAGTAAATTTCTTGAACGAAAGACATTATCAAAGTTTACACAAGAAGAAATAGATATTTTAATATCCCTATAACTATTAAAATAACTAAAATTATAGTTAAAATTCTTCTAACAAAGAAAATGTCAGGCTCTGACAAAATCTACCAAACACATAAGGAAGAAGTAGCACCATTTTTTAACTAACTCTTGCAAAAATAGATAAGGAAGAAACATTTCACAATTTATTTTATGAGGCCAGCATTACCCTGATACCAAAACCTGGCCAAGAAAGAAAATTACAAACCAGTATCCTTCATGAACACAGATGCAAAAACCTTTAAAATTAGCAAATTGAATCCATATACACACACACTAGAGGACCAGTGCACGACATTTGTGCACTGGGGGGGGGGGTATGGGGGTCCCTTAGCCCGACCTGCACCCTCTCCAATCTGGGAGCCCTCTCCAATCCGGGAGTTTCTGTCTGTCTTTTCAATCATATGAGCGAATTGTCTGAGACCCCAACTCAGTTTGGTTTGTTGCTCACAGAATAATAGAGGCTTTTTTTTTCTTTGCTTCATTGGTGGAGATTTCCCAGAAGTTTTAGGGTATCTTCCCTTTAATCTTTCTTAGACACTTTGATTTTACTTATGTCTCTCAACTTTGCTTTCCCTCCATCCCCCACCACAACAGTAACTTACTCCAGGCTCACTTTGCTCTAGTGCAGTGGTTCTCAACCTTGCTAATGCCGCGACCCTTTAATACAGTTCCTCATGTTGTAGTGACTACCTACCATAAAATTATTTTCGTTGCTACTTCATAACTGTAATTTTGCTAGTGTTATGAATCGTAATGTAAATATCTCATATGCTATATGTGTTTTCCGATGGTATTAGGCGACCCCTGTGAAAGGGTCGTTTGACCCCCAAAGGGGTCGCGACCCACAGGTTGAGAACCACTGCTCTAGTGTCTAAGACAGGGGTGGGCAAACTTTTTGACTCGAGGGCCACAATGGGTTCTTAAACTGGACTGGAGGGCCGGGACAAAAGCATGGATGGAGTGTTTGTGTGAACTAATATAAATTCAAAGTAAACATCATTACATAAAAGGGTACGGTCTTTTTTTTTTTAGTTTTATTCATTTCAAACAGGCCGGATCTGGCCCGCGGGCCATAGTTTGCCCACAGCTGGTCTAAGAGATCCGTCTGCCACCAGAACTACGATTCCCAACATACCTGGTGCTCTCCATGCTCTGGGCTTCTGCTTCCAGTCCTGGGGCTGCCACCAGAACTACTATTCCCAGAATTCCTGGTGCTCCCTGTGCTCTTGGTTTTCCCTTCCTGCTCTGTCACCATCCCATGGCCTCCCACTCCGCCAAGTCCTCCAAGGCTCCAGCTCTCCCTCTCTGTTCTCTGTCTGGTGGCTTGGGGAGCCAAGTTCCCCAAGCCGCTCCACTCTCTGCCCAGTGCCTGTGTATGCAAATCAACCTGCCATCTTTGTTGGTTTAATTTGCATACTCACTCCTGATTGGCTGGTGAGTGTAGGGGAGGGACGGTCAATTTACACACACACACACACACACACACACACACATCTACATTAATAAAAGAGAAATATGGTAATTGGTGTACGACCGCTACCCTTCCCATTGGCTAATCAGGGCAATATGCAAATTAACTGTCAGCCAAGATGGCGGCTGGCAGCCAGGCAGCTTGAAACTAACATGAGGCTTGCTTGCTTCAGTAATGGAGGACTCCAACGTTCCCCGCCTGCCGCTGAAGGCCTCTGAGCCTGCAGTTTCAAACATTGTAACAAATACAGACGCTAAACAAAACTCCAGAAACCAGCTTTCAGCCGGCTGGGATCTCAGAGCTGGAGTTGATACAGAGTTTCGAGAACCGAAACAAACCAGATACCTGCTTTCAGGAGCGGAGGCCTAAGAGCTGGAGCCTCAGAGCTAAAGCTGGCCCAGAATAAAATAAAAAAAAAGAAAAAAAGGAGCAGTTGGGAGCTTCAGTCCCAGCCTGAAAACAGCCCTCAGCCCCTCACCCAGACTGGCCAGGCACCCCAGTGGGGACCCCCACCCTGAAGGGTATGTGACCAGCTGCAAACAGCCATCATCTCCTCACCCAGGCTGGCCAGGCACCCCAGTGGGGACCCCCACCCTGATCCAGGACACCCTTCAGGGCAAACCAGCCGGCCCCCACCCATGCACCAGGCCTCTATTCTATATAGTAAAAGGGTAATATGCCTCCCAGTACCGGGATCAGCGGAGCCGTGAGGTCTCCCAGCACCAGGATCAGCGTGACAGGGGGCAGCGCCCAAACCCCCTGATCTCCCTGCAGCTCTGTGTGTGACAAGGGGTGGGGCCACAACTTCCCTATCCACCCTGCTCTGTTCGTGACAGGGGAAGGCGCCCCAACCCCCTGATTGGCCCTGCTCTGTGGGTGATTGAGGGCGGCGCCCCAACCCCCCCCCCTCCCCCCCGCCACGGGCCCTGCTCTGTGTGTGATGGGGTAGAGCCATAACCTCCCCATCGGCCCTGCCCTGAGTGTGACAGTGGCGGCGCCCCAACCCCCTGATCAGCCCTGCTCTGTGGGTGATAGAGGGCGGCGCCCCAACCCCCTGATCGGCCCTGCTCTGTGGGTGATTGAGGGCTGCGCCCCACCCCCCCGCCACGGGCCCTGCTCTGTGTGTGATGGGGTAGAGCCATAACCTCCCCATCGGCCCTGCCCTGAGTGTGACAGTGGCGGCGCCCCAACCCCCTGATCAGCCCTGCTCTGTGGGTGATAGAGGGCAGCACCCCAACCCCCTGATCAGCCCTGCTCTGTGTGTGACAGGGGGTGGTGTGCCAACTCCCCTATCGGCCCTACTCTGTGAGTGACATGGGGGAGCTCCCCAACCCCCTGATCGGCCCTGCTCTGTGCATGACAGGGGGCAGCGCCCCAACCCCCTGATTGGCCCTGCTCTGTGTGTGATAGGGGGTGGCGCCACAACCTCCCCATCGACTCTGCCTTGAGTGTGACAGGGGGCGGTGCCCCAACTCCCCAATTGGCCCTGCTCTGAGCCCAACCAGGGGCTGCACCTAGGGATTGGGCCTTCCCTCTGCCACCCGGGAGGGGGCCTAAGCCAGCAGGTCGTTATCTCCCAAGGGGTCCCAGACTGCAAGAGGGCACAGGCTGGACTGAGGGACCCCCCCACCGAGTGCACAAATTTTTGTGCCCCGGGCCTCTAATATATATATATATATATATGGCATTATGATCAAGTGTGGTTGCTGCCAGGATTGCAAGCTTGACTCAACATTTGAGATCAATTAATAAAATGTGTAGTATTAATAGAATGAAAAAGAAAAAAAAATACGATTATATCAATAGCCCTAGAAAAACCATTTGACATAATTCACTACCCATTCAACTTAAAAGCTCTAAACAAATTAGGAGTAGAAGAATATCTATTTAAAAAACCATAATACTTAATAGTGAAAGATAATACTTAATAGTGAAAGATAATACTTTCCCCCTAAGATTGTAAACAGGCAATTGTGTCCACTTCAATGCATCTATTCAATATTGTACTAGATGTCCTACCACAATGATAACACAAGAAAAAAGAAATAAAAGGAATAAAGATTTGAAAGGAAGGAGTACATTTGTTATTTGCAAACAATATGACTGTATATGTAAAAATTCCCAAATCAGCTACTAAATCTAATAAGTGAACTAGGGAAAGTTGCAAAGTACAGAGTAAATGTACCAAAAATATTATTGCATTTTTATATGCTAGCAATAAGACATTGAATACTGAAACATTTAAACTATCATTTATTGCAACTTTCCTATAAATCTAAAACTATCCTAAAAATAAAATTTACAACATCAAAATATCAAATACTTATAGATAAATGTAACAAAATATGTGCAGGACTTGTACACTGAAACCTACCAAACACTACCAAGGAAAAATTAAATATCTAAATAAATGGAGAGATATACCATGTTTATAGATATAAATTTTCATTATTGTTAAGATTTACATCCTCTGTGTATTAGTTTCCTATGTTTGCTATAACAAATTACCACCAACATGATGGCTCAAAACAACACACATTTATTCTCTTATAGTTCAGAGGTCTAAAATGGGTTTCACTCAGTTACAACTAAGGGCCCCGATTCCTCCAAAGACTAGGGGAGAATCCATTCCTTGCTTTTCCCAGTTTCTAAAGCTTCATTACTTGTACTCCTTGGGCCCCTTCCTCCATTATCAAATCCAGCAGTGTAGCATTTTCAAATCTCTCTGTTTCCATCAAATTGCCTTCTCCTCCTAATAGCATCTCCTTTTACCTCCTTCTTATATGGAAACCTATGAATACATTATGGTCCACCTGGATAATCCAGGATACTCTTCCAATAAGAGATCTTTAATTTAATCACATTCTGGCATATAAGGTAATTAGCACCTTTTTGCCAAAGAAGGTAATACTAGTATTCACAGGTTCCATGGATTAAGAGGTGGATATCTTTAAGGGCCATTATTTGCCTTGCACCACTCATCCAAGTACTCTACAGATTCAGTGCAATCCCATTAAAAATTCCAGCAGTCTCTTTTCTAGAAATTGGCATACTGATTCTAAAAGTTACATGAAAATGCAAAGAACCTAGAATGGGCAAAACAATTGTTAGAAAGAACAAAGTTGGAGAACCTATACTACATGCTTTCAAGGCTTATAAAACTACAATAATCAAGACAATGGCATTACACAGAGAACAGAATAGAGTCCAAAACAGACCTATACATACATGGCCAGTTAACTTTTGCCAGGGCAACTCAATGTAGAAAGAATTGTGTTTTAAAAAATACTACTGAATCAACTGGATAGATGGGAAAAAGTACACCTAGACCCTTAACCTCACAGCATATACAAAAATTTACATGAAATAGATCACAGACCTAAATGTAATCACCAAAACTACAAAATGTCTAGAAAACATAGGGGAAAAATAATTGCCACCTAGGATTAGGTAAAGATTTCTTAGATGGGATACAAAATTGGACTTCTTCAAAATTAAAAACTTTTACTCTCCAAAAGACACAATTTAAAAAATGACAAACCAAGCCACAAACTGGGAGAGCATATTCTGAAAACATATCTGACAAAGTACCTATATCCAGCATACGTAAAGAACTTTTATAACTAAAAAAATCTGATTAAAAATAGCAGAAAAAATAAGAATAGATATTCCATCAAAAAGTTACATAAAAGGCATATAAGCACGTGAAAAGATACTCAATATTTTCATATAGTACGGAAATGCAAATTAAAACAACAATGAGATAAAACTACCTACTCACCACAATGGCTAAAATTAAAATAATTAATTATGACAATTGTTTCTAAGGATACAGAGCAACTGGAACCCTTCATATATTGCTGGTGGGAATGCAAAACAGTACAGCCACTTTAAAAAACACTTCTGCAGTTTCTTATATAATTAAGCGCATACTTACTTTATGACCCAGCAATCCCATGTCTAGGTATTTACTCAAGAAAAAGAAAAACAAATGTGCACACAAAGACTTGTATTCAAATGTTCAAAGCAGCTTTATTCATAATAGCCATTCGAAACAACCCAAATGTCCATAAACTGGTAAACAGTTAAACCAATTGTGGCATATCTTATTCAATGGAACACTAATCAGTAGTAAAAACTAACAAACTAGGGATGCATGTAACAACATGGACAAACCTCAAATGCACTATGCTAAGCAAAATTACTTATACTGAAGACACAATATAATGTATGACTCCTTTTATTTGACATTCTGGAAAGGCAAACATACAGA
The DNA here is from genome assembly GCF_014108235.1 of Myotis myotis. NCBI lineage: Eukaryota > Metazoa > Chordata > Mammalia > Chiroptera > Vespertilionidae > Myotis > Myotis myotis. Next base: position 15,929,607 of record NW_023416346.1, read on the forward strand.
TACAAAACACAGATCAGTGTGGTTACCAGTGGCTGTGTTGGGGGAAAGATTGACTACAAAGGACATGAGGGAAGTTTTTTCAGCAATAAAACTCTTCTATACCTTTGGGTGGTGGTTTTACAAGTGAATGGATTTATTAAAACTCATAGGACTGTGCACTAAAAATGGATAAGTTTTACTGCATGTAAAATTTACTTGGATAAACCTGGCATACCTATTGATCTACCTACACACACAAGCAACATCAACAGCTAACGTTTACTAGATGTTTGTGGAATGTCAGGTACTGTGCTGTTTCTCATGCATTATCTCATTTAAGCCTCACGCAACCCTATAAAGGAGACACTTTGACTATTTCCCTTTTACAGATGAAGAAAGCTTAGATGTTAACTTGTTCAAGCAGCTAGCAGCTCAGAGCTGGAATACAAATGAAGATCTATTTGATGCCAAAAGAGGGAGAGGAGAGAGAGAGAGAGAGAGAGAGAGAGAGAGAGAGAGAGAGAGAGAGAGAGAGAAACATAGATGGGTTGTCTCCTCTAAGCTTGAGCAGACTGGGGATTTAACCTGCATCCTTTTGGTGTACTGATGATGCTCCAACCAATTGAACCACACAGCCCAGGCTCCAAAATATTTTCAATTGAATACTATACACAACTAACTTTATACTGATAATTCAACATTTTTTGGAAAAGCATCCAGATAGATATACACTGTGGATGAATAGCGATCTCCAGCAGGGAAGATTAAGGACAGTCTTCACACTTTTTACGTATGATTGCTGATCTTTTTGCACAGTTCATGCACTGTGTATTACATATACTTTGTATTATGAAAAACACCGTAAGGAACGTCAATTGGAAAAAAGGGGGTGTTGTAAGGAAAGGAGACCTACAAAACTCAACTTTGAAGCAAAACTGCAGTGATTTGGAGAAGTTGCTAACCATATATATATATATATATATATATATATATATATATATGTATATTTATCTCCTTTTTGTGTTGTGGTATTCTGCTCTACAATATCTGGATAATATGTACCTTATAAAGTGGTTTTGAATGTAAGATCATGGGTATGAAAAGTGTGCTGTGTAAATCACTAAATGAGTAGTTCTCGAAATATTTTGTATCAGGATTCCTTTACAATCTTAAAAATTAATGAGGATCCCAAACAGCTTTGTTTTTGTGTTATACCTATCCAATTTTTAAACTGTTGTTTAAAAAACATTAATTAAAAATAAATAATAGCCCTGGATCAGTTGGTTGAGTGTAGTCCCATGCACCAAGAGGTCCTCAGTTCGGTCCATGGTCAGGGCACATGCTGCACATGCCGGGTTGCGAGTTTGATCCCTAGTGGGGGTTGTGCTGGAGGCAGCAGGTCAATGTTTTTCTCTCTTCCTCTCCCTTCCTCTCTCTCTCTAAAAATCAATAAAAACATATTTAAAAATACAAAAAAGAATAAAAAGAATGTTTTAAAAATAAATAATAAATTCATATCTTAATACAAGTAAAATAATTTTAATTAAAAACTATTTTCCAAAATTGTTTTTATAGTTTTGCAATATTTTAAGTGTCTGGCTTCATAGAAGATTCCTAGATTCTAATATCAACATCTGCATTCATTCTGTTGCAATATGTTGTTTTTATTCAAGCATATGAAAAAAAATCTGGCCTCACAGAGATATGTAGTTAGAAAAGAACTAAATATTTTAATAGCTCTTTCAGATAATAGGAGATATTCTTCTTTGATAGAATACCAAAGCTGAAGCAGTGATAGTTTCTTGAAGGTTGACTGTAGTGTGGAATTTGAAACCCTATCAATGAGCTTCTGGAAAATACCGGTTCACTGAGTAATAAAGAACTTTCAAATGTTGACATATTCCACTATATAATAGTAAAAAATCATATTAGTTATTATCACAATGCACTTTATCAGAAATACTTTATGTATTGGGAGACTCTCAAGCTCATGATGGTGGATATAACATTTCAAATATTCTGATTTTCCCTTCAAAGCTCAAATTTTACCATTTGGATAAACACCATCAGTTGTTTTCCTTGAAGTGACAGGTTCATTTGCATTTTTGAGTAAATTTCTGTCAAATACCCTAATACAAACAACTACAGTCCCAGATAAAAACGATGTTCCATGAAAATAGCAGATTGCAACTTAGGTACACAAGTGTTTTTCCTTGAGTCAGCTACTGTATTTCAGTATACAGCAGAGGGCCTTTATGTATTCTTTCTGTTTTGTCACATGGAATACGGAAACAATGTATATGCAAGGGCTAAGACTGAATGAGATTGGTATTTTTTTCTGTTTTGTCAAGAACATTCCTAAGTAAAGCTGCCCTTTTTTAAAAAACTGCAAGCACAATGGTGAATAATCCAGAAAGGACTTGTACAGTTTCCTCTCACCAGTGTGATTTGTGTTCAGGTGCCATCAGTTTACCGACCACTGCTTTTGCACCATCAGTATAAATGTCAACCCAGAGATGGAGGCAAAGAATGTCTTAGTATTATTATGCAAATAACTGTGACATGCAGACCCCTGGAAAGGTTCTCAAGGGCCCCCAGGTGTCTGTGGAAAATAGCTTGATAACTGCTGCACTAGATGTATGTTACTTATGATTATTAATGCTCAAAGATGAAGGGAGGCTTTTACAAGCTGCTGCAAAGAAAAAAAGAGCTGCCACTGAAAGATGCCAAGTGAACGACTGCATCCCTAGACTTTGGAGAAGAAAGTGGGGACTCACAACTAATAAAAATGGAGTGAGCGCCACAAATAGAGAAATAACCAGTTGAGATGACTTTTTCTCTCTGAAAGTACAGGGGGAAATTCAAAATCTAGAAAATCAGAACCCATTTGTCAACCAAATTCAGCAATACATATCATTACCAGAAACAATGAACTTAAAAACAAACAATATTTAAAAGAAATACAGTGGAACCTCAGTTCAGGAACATAATTTGTTCCGGAAGGCTGTTCCCAGAAGCTATTTGTTAGAAAACTGAATCATTTTTCCCATTTGAAATAATGTAAATTGAATAATCCGTTCCCCACCTCTAGCTGATTCCCTATTTTAACCTTTCTTATATACATTAGATGCCTAATGCACTATTAAATCTATAAACAAACACTTCTTTTCTTAAATTTATGGAAACACCCCCTGCTAGCCTTAAACAAATCACTTTCAGCACTGGGTGCAGCATCTTCCTCTTTCACATATCATTGCCTCAGAAATGCTGTCACCTGCCTATTGCTTTTCCTTTCGTCAAATCAACAACAGTTTTTCCACCTCTTCAATTGTCTGTGAACATTGTTTCTTTCATACTATTAGCAACATTAGCACTCTTAATGGCCTCTTTATGTTTTAAAATTGTGCTGATTTTCCATTTCACCAGCAACAAAAGGAAAAAAAAAGAAACGAAAATATTCACAGCATGGTAAATGACTCACATTCTCTCCTTTGTTAGTGGCCTGAGAGACGCTTTTTGTCATGCTGATGTGTCAGCATTAAAGGGTTGTCAGGTCAGAACTGAAGTTTTGTTAGAAAAAACTAAGACATTTTTTCCATGAACAACTTGGTCGAGAACTGAATTGTTCGAGATGGGAGAGATTCGAGAACTGAGAACCAACCGTGGTTTGACTGTAAGTGAATATGCAGCTGGAAGTGTAGCCCTGGTGCTCTTTACAGTAACTAGAACAGAAGTTGAGGGCTGGTGATGTCATTAACTCTCTTGTTCCCTGTGGCTCCATTCTATTTTTCTTTCTGGGCACAAATCCCTATCCAGGCAATCCTATTTGACTTTACATAGAAACAAACCTCTCCCTTCATATTTTAGATTAAATCACTGTGAGATCCTAAAATTAAAATAAAAGAAATAAGTGATTTAGAACATCAATAAATGAAAGGAGAATGATAAACATAGGATTCATAAGTAAATTAGATAATATGTAAAGGTAAAATTTTTCTAAAGGAGTTTCAGACTTTAAAAAAAAAAAAAAAGATGAGTTAGGGGGAGATAAACCCTGTAAGTTAAATTCATTATCTTTCCTAAAAGAGAGTTTTCTTTAATAGAAGAAAATAGTGGAAATAATAAAAATATAAGTACCAAAATGTGTAAGATGTTGTAAAAGAGATTATTATTTTTTGAGAGAGTCTAAAGCAGTGGTTCTCAACCTTGGCTGCACATTAGAATCACCTGGGAATCTTTTTAAAATCCTGATTTCTGGGCCTCATCCTCCGGAAATTCTGTTTCTTTGTTATGGGGTGGGGCCACAACATTAGTAACAAAGAAACTGAATTTCTGGAGGATGCAGCCCAGAAATCAGGATTTTAAAAAGGTTCCCAGGTGATTCCAATGTGCAGCCAAGGTTGAGAACCACTGGTCTAAAGGAAAAATAAGAGTTCTGGGCCTATTACATGAAAAATGAAAATTAGGAATGATACATAATGAACTTACAAGAGGACAAACAGTAGTACAAAATATTACTCCCAATTCAAATACTAGGGCTAGAAAATAGAAATAGGGTGAATGTCCTTTTATTAGTTTTCTATTGCTGCCATACAAAATTGCCACCCACCTAGTGCCTTAAAAAGCACAAACTTATTATCTTTCCAGTTCTGGATATTAAAAATCTGAAATGGGTCTCACTGGGCTAAAATCAAGGCATCACCAGGGCTGTGATCCTTCCTGAGACTCTAGGAGAGAGTTTCCCTGTCTCAACTTGTAGAGGCTGCCTCATAGCCGCTTGGCTCATGGCCCTAGGCTCCAGTTTCAAAGCCAGCAGTGGAGAGTACAGTTCTCCTCACACTGACTCACTCTGACCTACTCTTCTGCCTCCCCTTTCTCCATTTAAGACCTGTGATTATGGGTCCAACCAGATGATCCAGAATGATTTCCCTATTTTCAGGTAAGCTGATTAGCAACCTTAATTCCATCTGCTACCTTAGTTTCTCTCTGCCAGGTAACAGAACATACTTCCAGGTTCTAAGGATTATGATGAGGGGATATTTGCGGGGGGGCATGTCATTGCTCTGCCTACCACAGTCCAATAATAAGAAAGGTCACTTGCTGGATTAAAAAATAAAATCTAAATCTGTTGCATTTAAGAGTCACACTTGCAACCAATGTGAAATGTCAAACCAACTACAAGAAAAGAGATGACAAAGGTTCATCATGCTGGGTAAGGAAAGAGAAGCAGTTTACTAGTACAGCAATTTAATAAATCAGATTTCAAAAAAAGAATTAAAATATAAAAATGATTAATAAGGAAAATCTAAGTAATAAAAAACTAACAACATGACCATAGAACAGCAGTTCTCAACCTGTGGGTCGCGACCCCTTTGGTGGTCAAACGACCCTTTCACAAGGGTCGCCTAAGACCATCCTGCATATCAGATATTTACATTATGATTCATAACAGTAGCAACATTACAGTTATGAAGTAGCAACGAAAATAATTTTATGGTTGGGTCACAACATGAGGAACTGTATTTAAAGGGCCAGAAGGTTGAGAACCACTGCCATAGAATATGAAAATAACCTGACAATTTTTATTTTAGAATATGCGGACATATTCTCATTGCGGGCTTCTACATACTACTATTATATCAAAATAGATAAAGTAGACAAAGTTCCTAAAGAAACTATGGACATGAACACTCAAGTAGATAAAAATAGCATGGTTCTATCAAGAGAATTAAGTAGCAGGACAAAAAAAAATGCTTTTTTTACATGCAGACAGATTTTTCCAGAAGGGGGTAAAGAATCATGGGGCACTGATACACAATAAACACAAATCTAATTTAAAATTAAAAAAAAATTGTTGGAGTGCCTACAATGTGTGAGATATACAAAGATGATGACAAAACAGTCTCTGCCCTGAAGATGCTCAAAGATTAATAGGAGCAGAGGGGGACTATCGATCAACAGTAACTATATATACCATGGTAAAGACATGGAAGTTTAACTTCCCTGGGAGAGCTGTGAAAGGAGGTGGGATTGGGTCAGTAGGTTGGGGAGAGGGAATTCTAGGCAAAGGGATAAGATTTTTTAAAGTAGGAGACAGTCTTTTGTATCCAGGAGACTGGAACACATGGAGTACATTCTGTGAATTTTGTGGGGTAGGGTGCTGGAGAGGCAGGAGAAAAGGCACCTGAGGAAATAAGGGAAAGGCAGGCTGGGATAAGAAGGTAGGGGAATTAAATAACAAGGTAAACGCCTTTGAATTTATTAATGGGCAATAGAAAGCCACTGAAGATTTTCTGGGAAGAAGGGTGACAGAAGGTATAGAAGAGTGTGCAAGCTAGACTGTAATTGGTAGAGATCGCAAGGCAGAAATTCTATGCAATTCATAATAAACTGACAAAAACAGACTGAAAATGGTCTAACTATCTGGGTCTGTTAAGCAGTATAGTAGTGTTGAAGAGATTATTTGTGCAACTTCATTTGAACTTCAGGTTTCTCACAAGCAAAAGGCAGATAGATAATACAACCTCTACCAGGCAGTGCTAAGAAGGACTAAATAACTATCAGAAAGCATTTATTGCAGGGTTTGGTATCAAGCAGGTAATAGTCAATGAATGTTAGTTTCCTTCTTGAAGTAAGGACTAAATCAAGGATGAAATACAAAATTATCACAGAGTATTTAAAATACTGCTAAAACACAACTGAAATATCAAAATACTTGCTTGGACTGCTGCCAAAGCAAAACTCAGAGAAAATGTGTCCACTCAAAAGGTGTAAATGGAAGCAAAAAAAGAAAAGAAAGAAAAATGAGGCAAAGGAAAAACTAGTGAACTGAGTTTCTAAGAAATTTAGGGGTGAGGGGGAACACAAAGAAGCCAAAAAATAATAAAACTAAAAGTAGAAAGATAGATACAAAAACGGAATTAAGTTACACCAATAACTGGTTCTTTGGGGGAAAAAAAAATAAACAAACTACACATTTGATTGAAAAAAACAATACAATCACCTTTAAAAAATCTTTATCCATTGATTTTAGAGAAAGAGAGATAGAAACATTGATATTGTTTTCTACCCATGCATGCATTCAGTGCTTGATTCCTGTATGTGCCCTGATCAGGGATAAAACCTGCAACACTGGCGTATGGGGACAATTCTCCAGCCAACTGAGCTACCCAGCCAGAACCAAGTTTTTAAAAAAAATACTGCATACTAAATAGGAAATTACAAACCTGACAGGCAAGAAGAAAATAGGATACAGCAATAACACAGTGATAAGAAAATTTATTTTTTAAGAAAAAACCATGGTCAAAGCCAACACTACTCTGTGTTACTTTGCAAGAAACATTCAGACTAGAGAACAAGTATAAAATAAACTTTGCTTGGTTCTTCACAAACCAAAAAATGGAGGTTCCAATGGATATTCTGGCATTAACCACTATTTCCTAAATTTCACTTGTTCAATTACACCTTTAAAATAGATTTATTCCACTCTTCATCTGAATAAGTAATGATAGCATATGATCATTAGTAGTCTGACATGGATCAAACTACAAAGTTAGTATCCTCTCTAAAATCTATATGGAGCTTTGGCTTGAGGCTCAGATTCTCTCTCCACTTTGTGGGGAGGGGAAAGGAATTGAGAGAGGGAGAGAAGAAGGGAGGGAATATACCTAGTAAAGAGATGACTCTATGAGTGTAAATGTTCTAGTATCTGTTTTCTGCAAATCAAAAGAATGCAGCTGAACTCTTTTTAGACCCTTCCATTTTCTCCAGTGAAAGCTGCTGGCTTAACTAGAACAGGCACACATGCACACACATGAATGCTCTGGGTGACATATCCCTGTGGGTGCTTCTATGTCTAACACTTCAGACAATGACCCCAACTGACGATCTGCTGACACTGTCCCAAACACTGAGCATAATCTTACTAACCAAATTTAATGTCTTTTAGTGGCAACTTTAACTGGTTTTATTAAGATAAAAATGTTTAAGAACATCTAACCAATAGATATAAGGAAGCACAAAAGCCAAATAAAAACAAATCACTTTTAAAGAGGACTATAAGGAGCCCAGGACTGCACAAAACTGTGTGGTCATGGGTGGAACAACCTGGGCCTAAGCCTGTCTCCTCATCAGGTTGCTCATATATCAATCAATATGTTAATATAAGGAAAGTGAAAGCCCTGCGCCAATAATCAATTTTACTTAGTTTAGTTGCTACACCTATCTATATAATGAAGAGGTAATATGCTAATTTGTCCATTACAGTGTCCCAGCCACGACCAGTCTGTGGGCAGGGCCAGGGGCAGGGACTTCTGCACCCAGTCCTAACGTCATGCTGCCTGTGTGCGTCCCCATTCAGCACTGGTATGACGCTGTGGGGTGGGGGAGGGGGCTGGACTTGACGGGGACCTCAGGCCATGCCCCCTGCCCTGGCTCTGGGTCGGGAGACCTCAGACTGTGTCCCCCGCCCCAGCACTGGGCCGGGGGACCTCAGGCTGTGACCCCACCAGCAGGGCTTGACAGGGTACCTCAGGCCACACCTCTCACCCAGTGGGTCTTGACGGGAGACCCCTGCCCTGGCTCCGGGCAAGGTGACCCAGACTGCGCCCCCCGCCCCAGCACCGGGCCCGGGAGACCTCAGGCTATGCCCCCCGCCCAGCAGGTCTTGACAGGGGACCTCAGGCTGAGCCCCTTGCCTGGTGGGGCTTGATGGGGGACCTCAGGCCAAGCCCCCCACCCCAACTCTGGGCCAGGAGACCTCAGACCGTGCCCCCCACCCAGCAGGTCTTGACAGGGGACCTCAGGCTGTGCCCCTTGCCTGGTGGGGCTTGACAGTGGACCTCAGGCTGTACCCCTTGCCCGCCGGGGCTTGATGGGGACCTCAAGCCATGCTCCTTGACTGGCGGGGCTTGATGGGGGACCTCAGGCAGCACCCCCGCCCCGGCGCCGGGCCAGGAAACCTGAGGCTGTGCCCCCCGCCGGAGGGGCTTGATGGGGGTGTGGCCAGCCGGGTCTAGGTCTCACCCAATGGGGGTGGGACCCGCTGGGTCTGGCGTTTTTCAAAGCCTGTGAGGGTGGTGGGTGGGGACTTGACTCTAGGCCCCGCGGAGCGCCCCAGACTCTGACAGGAGGGAGAGTTTATATACAATTTACTAATTTTCTTTCATCTCTGACACTTCTATTATAGAAAAAGGGCAAATAGCAATATTAAAATATTTCTTCGCATTAATTCTCTTCTTTTAATGTGCATGAATTTCATGCACTGGGCCATTAGTTTTTTATAAAACAGAACAGCTGTAACAATCTCATTTAGCAATCATTTTTCTCACTGTTAGGTCTTAATATAACCAAGAGACTTTTCTCCCTATTAGGACACAGTACAAATCATCAGTTATAAAGACCCCATCTCCAGAGCTTAAGTCAAGGCTTTCATGTTAAATTCTGGTCACCTTGTATGGACATGAACTATAATCAGGCAAGGCAATTAGAAACCCCAAGCTCAATATTGGCAAGCTTAACCCCGGAGTCCTAGGAAACCATCTAAAACTCCTCCAACCCACTGTTTCTCCCCTACAACAAAGTCTCCAGTGGTATATGTCTATTCACACTTAAAATCACTCATCAGTACATTTGTTAAATGCCTCAACATCCTGGCCTTCAAAGAACTCACAGCCAAGAAAAATATGTGTGTAATTGCCAAGTATAAGAAAAATATTTTTAAAACCAGAAATTATACATTCAAATGAGACTTGTCTCCTTTAAACAGTTCCCCTGGGATGCAACGCACTATTCCACTTCTTTGCTCAAACCATCTTTAGAGTGTGCCTCCTGGAATCACTTGAGAGCATGCAGTCTGTTCTTCTGAATATCTTCATTGCTGTCAAAACTTGACCAAGATGATATTCAATTTTCAGAAACAACCAAAAGTCAGAGTCAAGTTTAGTGGATAAGATGTGTGATCAAACTAGGTGGCATTATTTGAGTTCAAAACTATATATGATTACAGAACAACAAAACATTTCCTTTTATGATTTGTAATCTGACTCCAAAGGAAATTTCAGATATGTAACAAGGAGTGTAAGCAATGGAATAGATATATGTAAAGGGTGGGGCAAAAGTAGACTGACAGTTGTGAGTACATAAAAGAAGTTTATTCTTGTATCATTTATTAACTAGAGACCCAGTGCATGAAATTCATGCACTGAGCGGGGGGGTCCCTCAGCCCAGTCTGCACCCTCTCGCAGTCCAGGAGCCCTTGGGGGATGTCCAACCAATGGCTTAGCCTGCTCCTGGTAGTCAGACATCCCTCTCACAGTCTGGGGCTCTCGCAGTCCGGGACCCCTCACTCCTTACCGCCTGCCTGCAGCGGAGGCTGGAGAGGCTCCCGCCACCACCATTGCGTGTGGGAGCACACTGACCACCAGGGGGCAGCTCCTGCGTTGATCATCTGCCCCCTGGTGGTCAGTGCGCGTCATAGCGACTGGTTATTCCACCGTTTGGTCGATTTGCATATTAGCCTTTTATTATATAGGATTATTGTATTATTTCCCATATGAACTGTAAACTACTTTTGCCCCACTCTGTACATATTTCTCTTTTCCCTAAGTAGCTTCTTTGAAGGATGATACACATTTGGATGTGTAAACTCTGAATAAGGTTCCCTTTATTTAATTAGTTAACTCATAAACAGAAGGCTCCTTAGTATAATGGACATACTATGTCATGGGGTGGGGGAGACTGTCACTAAATTAGAGATTAGTATGGCATGCAGGAATAAGCACAAACTTCAGAAATAGATCTACTTGTATTAGAATCCTGATTTGGCCCCTTATTGCCTGTGTGACTTTAGGGAAGTCACAAGATCTCTAAGACTACAAAATAAGGCTGATATCTAGCTAGCAAGGTTGTTGTAAAGATTCAAGATAATAGATACAAAATACTGACACTATGCCTGGCATATGGCAGGTGCCCCATAAGTCACTGCTATTACTAATAATAACCTCAGTATAATCAAGAGACTTTTCTTACTACAGGTGCTTTGAGATGACAGAATGACAGGTAAACAGACATCTGGGTGGTGAGTAGTTCATTCATAGTACTGACATATACTTAGTGCTGTCTTTTAAAAAAATAATATGTGAATAATATTTTAAGTAATTGTTAACACTATGTACAGCATTTTTAAATTACATGACACATGTATCTAGCAGTATTCCCAGTACACTGACATTTCACCACTGTCTGAACATACCATGCCCTCCCACGAACCCGTGCCTTTGCATACTTTGTACCTTTCCTGCCCTCTGGGCTGACAAAACCCTATAATTATACCCTTCAAGATCGAGCTGTGGAACCTTCCCAGGATGCTCTAGACAGAATTAGTGGCTCTGCCCCTTGTGTTTTCACACATTTGGTTCCTGTCTCTGGAATGCCTCATCCTGTGTTGAACCAGAATTTCTCTCTCCATTTCTGCTTCTTTTAGGCTTGAGCATGGAGAGGGACTATGTCCCATTTCTTTTTGTACTTAGAGCACAGAGCACATGTCTTGGCACACAGCAGAAACTTGGGAGATATTTGAGTAATGAATGCTTTAAGTATGAATCTTTTACAAATAGACTGTTAAAGGCCAGGTAGCTGCCTTTTATTAATAATTACCAGAAATCACATTTCATTTTTTCCTGACTTCAAATAAGAGACAAGATAACTTAAACTCCAGAATAACTTTATAAGTTGCAGCACATGGAAGTTTTTAAACACTACTGAACTCCTCAGTACTCCACACCCACTGGAAGGAATCCCTAGAGCAGGGTTCCTCAGCTTTTTTCTCAATCCAGCATACCTGTAGGATGCACCACTCTCTGTCAGGAGCTCACTGCAGACAACTCAGAATGCCTAGCAGAGTCCTCACAGCCTTCAAGCACTGCCTGGCTACCAAGGCTAAAGGTCCTCCTTTGAGCCAGTGATTCCACCAAGACAGCAGAAAATCCCAGTGCTTCGTGGGGAGGGCAGGGTGATAACTTAATGCCACCTACTTCCAGACCTCTACCTCTCAGGAACACCTTGGAGTCAGAGTTTGCCAATTCTGTATACTTCTAATAGTTTGCTAATTCAATGAATAAGCTCCTTAGCTGTTAGGAAGCCTCAAGCATGCAAGGAAGGACTTGGTGGGTCCAGTGAATCTGTTTCAGAAAGTCCTAACCTGTGTAACTAAGAAGTAGTTCATGACCAACCAGTTCTATGCCAGATGGAAACAGGCAGAGGGTCAGCAGTCTTATGCAACTGAGTGTTGACACTTGTGAATCATTCTCTACCACTGTAGTTTTTCAGAGTGTTGGCAATACAGTAGCGAATTCAGACTGGCCAAGATCAAAAGGTTGGAAAGGAGATCTGGAGCCATGGCCCATGAATTGGACCCACCAAACCATGATAGTGACTATTTCTGTGACACATATAATCTAAGAAACAAAGGCAGTCACATCCCTCCTTAGTGTCATCGCCTTTCCTGTCTCTGCAGTGGAATGGCTGCTTTCTAAAGGAGGGAAGAGGATGAGAGGAAAGAGAACCAGGCCACAGACCACCAGGAAAGCAGTGACTGAAAGAAGCATTTCTAGACTTCTCTCATAGGCTTTGGAGAGTAATTCGTTCGTTCATTCCACAAGTATTTATTGAGCCAGATACTATTGCAGGTATGCATGGTACCATAATGAATGGAGTCCTGGCCCTGGCCCTATGGAGCTTATAGGAGAGGACTATAGTAGGGGATAATTTAGTAGGGGAGACAGGCATTAATCAAATAAACACACAAATATAAGGGTACAAATAAGTACTACGATGGAGAAATACAGCATGCTACACAGATAGTACAAAATTGACTCAATGGACCTGGTCGGGAAAGTCAGAAGAGCTTTTAAGTGAGCTGAGATCTTAAGGATAAATAGGAGTTAACTAGGCCAGGAGGACAGGAGAAGAGAGAAGAGGGGAAAATCTCCAGCAAAGAGTACAGTATGTGCCAAAATCCTGGGGTGAGAAGGAGATGTTGAACTGGTTCTAAATTAGAGGCAAGGGAGCAAGGCAGCGGTGATAAAGTTTGAGGTCCTAGCACAAGATATCTCTTGTCTAAACACCTCAGGTTGCTTTCTAGTTGTCTGGAGGGCCCTACTCCTCATGGAACAAGACTAAAGAACAATGTCAAAAACTAGATGTGTCCACAAGACATGACACACCACCAGCTAAAAATATATATATCAGACTTGCTGATATTCCCTGGCCACTGTCTTAGCAGTCACCACTGTGGGGTAACACCATTCACTCCCATTGATTCAGGAAAATGGCACCCTATAAAAGATTTTTAAACTTTTCAAGTAGAATTAAAGTGTTGATAAATATGCTGATGATTACTACAAATCTGTTTAGATACCTAATCGTTCATTGTAATTTTCATATACCAATTTTTTTTTGAGGGGAGAAGATGCTAGTGGGGAAAAAATAGCTAAAGATAGTATCTGCGCAGCACTATTTTGCTTTGGCAACTCTGAAAGCCAGTTAGATTACTCCTCAATGTTCTTTGTGGCTTCTGAATTATCTGTCACCTTACAAAATATAGTCGTGGATCTTTCCATTTGTAAAGCACTTTGTGCTCAATCATTAATTTGGCCTCTCTATCCTGCTAAGAGATTATGGTCATTATACAGATAAAATGGACAGATAAATGAGTAGTCCAAGGACAAAAAACAATTCAGGTTTGACATATCTTACTACCCTCATCAAACAATGCAAACACACAAGGCCTGTCCAACTCCAGCACCAATCCTGAAACCCAGCCCTAACTCCTACAAGCAGCAGAGGAAGACACTGCAGTTTGTTTTCAGTAACCTGCTCTCAACAAGATCCTCTATGTAAAGTGCCTTCAGGCCAAAAAAATCATGACTACATTGACTGGGACTTTGTCACTCCAGACCCAAATATGAACTCAGTAGTGCTCAAAGAGGAACAAAAGCACCTAGGAAGTCACAATGGCTCATAGCTTAAAATGTCTCTGCCCCTAAGGAGACTGCACTCTCAACACTCTCTATGTCTTTCTCCCTCCCACCTCAGACTTTCTTTCCTTCCCCATAAGCGGCCCAGATAGTGGGCTCCCACGGTACAATACTACACAGTGCTGTAAACCATCTATTTACATGCCCTTCTCCACCCCCAAGCTGGAACATCCCAGCATCTGAAGCACCTGGCATAAGACCTCGCATACAAAAGGTTTATTGAGTGCATGGCTTCCAACCAGCAAATAAGGGAAATAATCACAGCCTTCATAGAGTAGTGGACTTTAGAGATCAATTAGGTCAACTCCTTATTTTTCATATGAGCAGAGAATCACCTAGTTACATATGGCCTTGTCTCCAATCCAGGTCTCATGGCCCGGTTTAGTTCCCTAATATTTCATAAGTGCCTACTATTTGTCAGACATGATGGGAGGTGCTAGGGATAGTGAGATGATCAGGAGATGGTCGCTGCTTTAGGGAGCTCATAGCCTGGGGGAGGGAACAGTTACAGAACATTTGGGAAAGTGCAAGGACAGATGCTTGATTCTTTAGCCAGTGTTCTCTCCATATTGTCCACTGTTATTCCCCCACTGGGAAATAGGGCAGCAATATCTACTTCCTGCAAATAAACTTATAGTGAACGTATGAGAAAACCCGTATGGAAAACTGTAAGGTTCACCCCCAAAGGCATTATGTAAGGTATTGCCATACCCTGGCACCGACTCCAAGGATTCAACGTTTCAGATATCTGCCCCACAAAGAAGCAAACAAGGGAGGAATGGGCTTACCTCCAAGGAAACCTCAAAGGCTGAGAAGACCTGTGGGATAGGGGTGTGCGGGCAAGTGAAATGGCCCTTGTGAGGGGAATAGGGGGCAGGCAGAGGGGTGCGAAAAGCTGGAACTGAGAGGGGGACGTTGGGACAGCAATAAGAGAGGGCACGCCAAGAAGACCGGGGTTCCTGGCCGGGAGAGTAGATTGTGCCACAGGCCAGAGGACTGAAGGCACAGGGCGCGGGAGGAGGAAGCGGGCCTGGGCCGAGACCAGCTGTTTTCCCAGAGAGTCTCTCGCACCGGCAGGGAAGCTCAGGCAGGCGCTCGGAGCTGCAGGTGCCCAGCCTCTCCCTGCAGCTTAGCGCCGGTGCGCCTCCCTAGAGCCGAGCCCGCAGCGCCTCACCTCGGGTTGAAGTCCTGGAAGAGGCCCCTCAGGTTCATGGCGGAGAACTTCACCGCGGCGGCCTCCTCCTCCCCCCGCCCCCCCGCGCAGCCTGCGCTTTACAACGGGTTCATGGTGCCCGCGCGCCAGCCGCGTCCCCGCTGCTGCCGCTGCCACCCTGAGAAACCAGAGCCACCGCCTCCTGCCCCTCCTTCCGGGATGCCGTACAGCAGTCGCGCATGCGCCCTAGGCCCCGCCCGTCGACCCTGTGAAGAGCCTGGCTCTTGAGCTATGCCAGTCCCTGACCCTTTCCCTTCCTGGCGGGCTGAGGAGACTTTGGGGTCTAGAGGCTGGTGGAGACCGGGGTCCTAGGGAGGGGCGAAGAGCCCAACGAGGACGCTGACTAGGTGCAGACTTGCGGGGAGGGAGCAGCCGCTTAGGAGGCCTGCAGTAAGGTCTTCCAGGACACCTGCCTTGACCCATGCTGCCTTCTGGACATTTCTGCTAGTGAGTACTGAGCCTCCTAGGGAAAGGGAAGAAGTGGCCAAAGGTGAGAAGTTGCATTTTGGCGATCTTATCCCAGGCTTCACTACTCAGATGTGTCAGTGACTCCAACGTTTGCTTCTCAACTTCCCTCCCAAGGCGCAGACCAGCTCAAAGGGATATGCTGGCCTACCCAAACTCAGGTTACCCTGCACCAAAGTCATCTTCCCTCCCTAAGGCCTACCCCTACTAGGTTGCCTTCTCCTTTAGCAGCAGACATTCACGGGTGGGGGTGGGGGATGCCCAAACTGGAAATCTGGGAATCATCCTTGCTTTGCTAACCTAATTCAGAGACTCCTTGGCTCCTGCCTAGACTTTTTGGTCACCTTACATCTGGCCTCTTTCCCCATTGCAGACCATCTATTTCAACTCCCAGGTTCATCTTCATTGGACAAGTCAACATCTTTGAGCCTCAATTTTTCTCCTCTGCAGAGATAATAAAACCTACTTTCTAAACGTGTTGGGAACATTCTATGACAACTTGCATGATACACACTAGGTGCCCTAAGAATGCTGTTGTTGTTTGGTGCTCTTACAGTTGTCTACCTCCTCAGGGAGTCTATTTACTTTTGGAATTGGAGAGCAGGACAAGCTCACAGCAGGTGACTTAGTCTACCTTCTTCATTTCCTTCTGGATTATTTAAGAGTTTTCCATGAACACAGCAATACTTTAGACATTACTCTGGTATTATGGATAATAGTCGTTGTTACAATACCACAATTTCATGAATGGCAATTTTATACAGGTTAGCCCTGAGGCAGCTTCAGAAGATCACAATTATGATAGTCATATTTGCTGTGATGTATCACCTTTCTTCTGAGAACTTGAAAACATTTCACAAGTAGTAATTTGGCTTCCCAAACCCACTGGGAAATGGGTATTATTATATGAGCTTGTTTTAAGGATGAGTAATCTAAATCAAGTTTGTCAACTGCTGAAGCACCAGAGTTTTGGGTCCACCTCCCCTGCCTATCCTTCAGGCAGAGTCAACCAACCCTTAGGAGGTTCCCAATGAACATTTAAATACAGGAGAGAATGCTGAGGCACAGAAAAGCTTGTAGAATGTGCCCTGAGCCACCCAGCTAGTAAGGATGTAGAAGTAAAGATGCAACTGGGGGGTCTGGCTGAACTTGTAACCCACACGCAGCTAGAAAGACGTACTTGACAGTGGCCAGTGCCATCTTAATTACCGTCAGACTCACCCCAAAAAGGCAATAAGGAGTAAAATTGTTTGTCTGATAAGACACTTGAATAATAGGCATTGTTGCCCTTTCAGGAGTTTCATAGAGACCAGGCAAGCTGTCAGTGTCCCCAGAGCCTTGATGGCAGGTACTACTTTGGTGAAGTTACAAGGAGTCACACAGCTGAACCCTCTGCTCTGAAGGACCACAGTGGGCCCAGAGATGACCACGTCAGGGGGTACTGTTTAGCCTAGGCCAGTGGTTGGCAAACTGTGGCTTGCGAGCCACATGCAGCTCTTTGGCCCCTTGAGTGTGGCTCTTCCACAAAATACCACGTGCGGGCGCGCACGTACAGTGCAATTGAAACTTCGTGGCCCATGCGCAGAAGTCAGTATTTTGTGGAAGATCCACACTCAAGGGGCCAAAGAGCCGCATGTGGCTTGCAAGCCACAGTTTGCTGAGCAGCAGTTTGCCGACCACTGGCCTAGGGAATAGGACACGAATACACAACAAATTGTCCATGTATTCTTTTGTTCTGACAAATTGCCAAGGAGAACATACAGCCCTGTCCACGAGGATATATGACAATAATAGGATTTAACCAAGGCCTCACATACCCAATTTTCCAGAAGTATTTGTACCACACTGCTTCAAATTTGCTGTGATTTCAAGGAAAGCAAAGTTGTCCTGTGGCTCACACCCCTGGGCAGGCTGGAGGTCAGGCACATGGCAGGTCAGCAGTCTCCTGCACAGTACCCACAGGGACTATACTCTCTTGCATCCACAGGGGGTATCTATGGGGCCCTTTTGGATAGGATCTCTGGTGCTGGGCAAACATGGCTTTGCCTCTGAGTCTGCCTTGTGGATACCCACTGGTGTCACACACTACATCCTGCCACTCTGCCATGAGCCCACCCCTATCCTTATGCCAAATCCCAGCAAAGGGACCAAAGACAGGCTAAGACCTGGGACCAACTACTCTCCCAGGACAGCTGCCACACATAGTTCCTGCAGAGGAGGTTAGGTGAGAGCCAAGCAGGAAGTCAGCACCTTGCTCAGGAGGTTGGAGTTCAGAGCAGGCTATAGTCCTGGCAGGGGAATGGTGATTTCTTATGGGAGCAGGAACATGGCTGAGACCCATCACACCAGCCACTCATGGGGCAGGCTCAGGGCATCTAAAAAATGTCAGAACATTCCTGCTGATAGGCAGTAAAGCTCTTGTGTACTCTGCCCCAACATCATCAGGACTGGCCAGACAACTGGGTGATGTGTGTCTGCAGAGGCTACATTACAGGTTTCTGTACCCTGAAAAGTCCTCCCTGAAGAACCTGGGAAATTCTCAGGATGTTCAAGCTGTCCCTGCTCTGTGGTCCATAGCCTCCTTGTGTGAGCACTATCTCACACCAATCAGTTCCCTCCAGGAATGGGCATTTGGTGTTCCTACTTTCATCCTGCAGTGCCCCACAGGGTTCTGGTCCTGGCACTTGTCCCAAGGACACTCATTTCATGATGTCCCGAGGGTTCCAGCTCATCTCCTGCTGCATCTGCCCTGAGTTCTTCCACAGGCCAGTCCAGGGCAACTCAGATGGAATCTGGTGGGTGTTCCTCGTTCCAACTCTCCTGGGATTGCTGAGCATCTTCCAAGCCTGCATCCCTGGACCCTAAAGCCCTCCTCTGTTCAGGTCCTTTCCAAATTCTTACTTGGCTCTCAGGTATCTGGGGCCTGGGAGGGGACATCCTGTTGACCACCCCTGCCATCTTCTACCTTTCTCTGCTCAAATTGCCTGTTTGGAACACAAGGTCCAAGCTGGTTTTGTGGGTGACTGACAAGGCACCCTTGCCACCCTCTCTACCCTCAGCCTCATCCTCAGACACCAACCCCTAATAATCACCTGAATAAGACCATCAGTTTAATCAAGCATTTGAGCATAACCATGGGAATTATTTGAAAACTGGTGGCCTGGTGCACGAATTCATGCACATTGAAAGGAAATTAATTAGAAGAAATATTTTAATATTGCTATTCACCCTTTCTCTATAATAGAAGTGTCAACCAAATTCACAATTGACAATGACAAATGGAAATCCATGTGTGCAATTGGCCCCAGTGAGAGCTTTATATATATATAAACTTGCTTAATTAGACCTGTTTTCTAATTTAGCTAAACTTTTCCCAGCCCAGTGAAGCACCCCAACTTCTCTTTCAGATAACTGCCAGCAACACAGCAGTAAATATCAACATGAAGCAGATTATTATTGTAGATCACGCAGGGAGAACAATGGGTAAAATATTTAACTGCAGCAGTATTTAACTATAGTCTGCACAGTGACAAAAACCTGAAGTCATTTTCAAGGTCTGCCATTTCTTACTTCTTTTCAGTTGGGTCAATTTCTAAGCTTTCTAAATCTCCCTTTTCTGGCTAATGAAAAGAAAATAGGATTCCACCGAGTCTCCGATCTACCTACTCCAGGACTTCTGTGAGGATCAAATGAGATGAGGTACAGGAAAATGCTTCACGGACAGTTGGTTAAAGTGTGAAATGTTTGCACCTGGCTATAAAGCAAGTTGTGTCCCTGGGCTGAAGAAACTGCAAGAAGGTTAGTTATCACTAGGGAGAGGAAGCTGGGTGTTGCTACGTGACATCATTACTCAGTGCCCACAGCCACCGTTTCTGGGCTGGGCTGGGCTGTGGGCCACATTTTTCACCATGGGGTCTCAGCAGCGTTGGCTGCAATTTGGTGGGGTGTTGCTCTGGGGTGGTGGCAGGGACTGTGTCCACTTGGGGGAAGCCAAGTGCTGCTTTGTGGGTGGCAGGTCTGCAGTGCCATTTCTCTGTAAATGGCCAGTGAGCATCACAGAAGCTCCTGCACTGAGTGTCTGTCCCCTGGTGGTCAGTGTGCGTCATAGCCACTGGTTAGATGGACAATTAGCATATTAGCCTTTTATATATAGAAGATAACTTGCAGTCACAGTGATTAGTCACATGGTCACATGACAATGATTATTATTTATCCATTACTAGGAAACTCACCAGGAAGATATCTCACATCCTGCCAGCTTTGCCTGAATCATACTGGCTGAAAGGGGATACTCTTCTGGGGCTGTCATGTGAAGATAACTGCACATGAACATCATTACTGGGGACACAGGAAGAGCAAAGCCCCAAGATGTGCATACTGGGGCCAGGGTGGAGAGAGAGTGGACAGCAGTGGTGATGGGGGCAATGGGCAGGGACCCAGAAGGAGGACACCACCATGCCAACAGAGCCAGTTGGCTGCCTGCCTCCTTATCACCACTCATCACAGCACTGAGGGATAGATTGGAGCAGCTCAGGAGCCTAGGGGTGCAGTAGGCATGAAGGAATTCCTGCAGCCAGCTTCCAGGGGGCCGGCTCCTCTTTTGAACATCCCCATCCCTGCCCAGGGCCTTAAAGGCACACAATCTGGCATCTCACTTCTCAAGGGAAAATGTGCGTGGCTTAAGTCTCTGGGTGAGCTAGCACACTGCTCTGTGTCTGCATTCTCATTGCCTGAGAATGAATCCGCAGACCCTGTGCAGCCTTCTGTAGAAATTGCTGTGATAAACAATGCTGCTGCTCAACATTCAGTGGCAAAGGGTCATCACACAGCCCTTGCTAAGGACAAGATTACTGGCAATGCAGGGTCCCCATTCATTCAGGGAAGAGGAAAACAAGGTGAGGATGAGCACTTGACATCTCCCAGTCAACAGTTGCATGGTAGAAGCTCCAAAATGTAGTTGCTGTAATCTGTGGTGACAAAATCCCCTTCATTTCTGGGAGGACTCTCTCAGAAAGTCACATTTCCCTTGAAATTCTCCACCTTTTTCCAGTGCCCCCCACTACTATGTGAAAGATGCTTCAAATCCCCCATCACATGTAATTTTCAAGTCATTCTACACATCTCAGCAGAGAAAGCTCACCCTCTTAATTCCAGAGGACCTTTCTGCACTTTCCATAGCAATACCCCCTGAAATCTCATGAGGCTGTGGATTTTCTCCTTTCTTCCTGTTCAATATCACAATATCCACCTGTGAGTCTCTGCTGCCTTCCACATTTCTGAGTGTACATGAACAAGGAAACTGGTGTATATTGGATTTACAGTAGTTAGTAGTTATTTCTAGTATAGTTTTGACCCCAGACACTACCAATCTCTCCTTTGAAAATGTGTTTCTCTGGTCAATCAAAGATCTCAGAGCCCAATTAGAAACTAAATAGTAAATGAGCCCAAATGGCTGCTTGGTGAAATTTCCTCCTAAAGGATAGACTATTCTTTGTGGGTGTGGACTCTCAAAAACAGGGTGCAATCAACACAAAGCCCCCAGAATTCCAGTCCAATACCAACTTCTTTCCTCTTTGCAGCGACCCTTCCATTAAAACCACCTATTTTCCTTCATGTCATCTCACTAATATCCAGCACTTGCTTATAGTTGACCGAGGTAAACTGAAGGTAACTGTAATAAATTGACAACTCAATGGAGTCAGCCCTGGCTTTCCCAGGCCAGAAAAAAAGAGTGCATGTCCAGTAACTTAGGGGCATTGTTTTAAGGAGCAAGACCCTTATTGCTCAGGAAATCCTCGTAGTTAATGGGGATAAAACACCTATCTCTTCACTGTGTTCTTCTGAAATGAGACAGAAGCACAGGACAGACAACCTTCCCTTCCTGACTGGGGTGGATTTTTCTCTCTGATTTATACATGATCCAGAAGGAAATTCAGAGCAATTCTCCATTTCAGATGTTTACATCCAAGATACACCATCTGCAGAGTCTAGCCACTGCCACCACCCAGCTTCTTTACAATCAACCCCCACAAGGGAAACACAGCTTCCCAAAGCCCCAAACTGTCCTGGAGCCATTTACACTTGAATGCTGTCCCCTGGAGCCCCACTGCCTCTCCCCTTCTATTACTTGTTCTATAGAACTTAGGGGACACCTCACCACTTTCCTCACATGACTGTGGCTGCTAAACTATCATCCTGTGTGTGGGTGTGCCCTGCTTATGTTGGTGTCCCCACTACTAACACAGGGCCTTCCAGAGGACATAGGCTCAGTCTGGGGATTAAATGAACCACTGAACCATCTTTATTCAGATTAAATCCCTCCACTTTCTTGAATGAACCAAGCAAATCCAAGGATCCTTATACAGTTTCTTACATAGAAAGACAGACAAAAAAAAGGATCAGAAGTAAGAATTAACAACCTTTTGCTTTTATTTTTGTTTCTTGAACCCATTGTTTGTACCGATGAGGTCTTTCACATTTCCAAGGAAATCTTTTTCCAATGCCATATTATCTAGTTTGGGATCACAGAGTAGGATGGAAAGTGTCCCAATTTGTGTTACACAACAGCAAAACTCTTTCTTTTGAACTAGATAGTACAAATAAATGTATGGTCAACGTCATTCACAAACTTAGATACTGAAGCTTATGAAACGTCTATGGAAAGGAACAACATTTGAAAATTTCGACACAAATCAAGGATAAATTTCTAAACCCAAAGATACTACAGCCCTTATTCCTCCAACTTTCCCTGGGCCTCACTACCTAGAATGTTGACTACCCCCTTCTCAAACACAGTGAAGAATTGGCCTCACATCATGTCAGATGTGGGCCTGAAACATGCCTGGGGGAAACTTGGTTCAGGCTCCCTCTTCCTCATCACTCAGAGCCTCTTGAAACAGGGATGGGACAGACCTGGGATCCTTTCTATAATCCCTGAGAAAAAACTTGAGGACTTTCAACTTGGTGGTCTCAGCGTGGGCCCTGGGGCCCCACAGGAACTCATAGCGTGCAGGATCACTGTTGGGCACCTGTCGGTACTCCAGGTACTTTTCCTGCACCCAAACTTTGGTGAGGAGCTCCCTGGGCTCCCCATAGATCCAATGCTCCTTCCCATCACACACACCCATGACATTCAGTGCTTCCCAGACATTCTCCTCAGGGGCACAGTCACCCTCTGCAAGGATCAATCTCAGGAGCATGACCAGGAGGCCAGTGTTGGGCATGGATTGCCCATTGGACACCATCCCATCATATGTGAGCCCCAAAGTGGTGACCAGGACATAGGTGAGGTTGCTGGGGTCCACTTCCTTCACATCAATGCCAAAGAGGAGCTGCATGCATTCAGAGGCTAGGCTGAAGATCTCAGGGAAGTGGTCCTGATACTTTCTTATGACTCTACTCAGCATTTCTGCCTTAGTAGTTGGCTGCTTTGCACGATACTTCAGGAGTAGAAACTCCACCAGTTCAGTCATCTTCAAATATAGGGCATCATGGAGTGACGACTCAGCATCTCCAGAGTCCTCTCTGCTGCTTGTCTCCTGTTCATCTTGGCTGCTGAAGCCCTCATCTTCAGACTGGCTACACACAGGGGCCGCCATGGCAGAGGCAGAGTCAGGAACCCAGAGGGCTCTGGGGAGGACTTGGTGTCTCAGCAGCACACACCTTCTCTAGGCTGCGTGGGAACAAGGCAGAGAGGGACAAAGATAAGGAGACAGACACAACCAAGTCCTCATTCCCAAACAGCTGCACTTCAAACAGGCTTTGATTCTCCCTTGAGTCCTGATGGTCTTCCTTGAGATTACAGAGATCCCTTTCTAACCAAGAGGCATGATGACTCGTGTTGGACGTCAACCAGACTGTGGGCAGGAGATGGGCCATGGGGAACAACCAGTTGGATAAAGAGAGGGAATCTGAGGCCCTTGCTGGCATGGTTCAGTGGTTAGAGGATTAGCCTGACCACCAGAGCATTTAATTCCTGGTCAAGAGCACATATCTCAGTTGCAGTTACAATCTCTGCTCCAGGCCTGGACGCTTGTGGTAAGCAACCAATCAATGTGTCGTTAACACATCAATGTTTCTCTCTCGTTCTCTCTCTCTCTACCCTCTCCCTTACACTCTCTAAAACTCAATTGGGGAAAGTATCCTCACGCCTCCTATGAGGATTGAAAAAAGAAGAGGGGGAATGTGAGTATCCTCAGCTGAGAAACACACCCTCAGTGGCTCTGAAAATGGAGAATTTTAGGGCTACTCTATAAGGGTGTTCTTAGGTCTCACAGGGGTCTCTCCTCCTGGGCAACGTTTCCCCTAAGATCCTGAAGGTGAAAGTAAGAAGACTCCTCAGGGTGCAGCTAGCACATTTGGAGATACTGGGTCTGACAGTGGTCCTGTAGGGTGGGGTGGTATAAAGTCTCTTCATGGGGGAATGATCCTGTACCCACTGAAGGCCTGCTTCTCCCACCCCACCCCCTGCTTTCCTGAGATCACACTCTTACAACAAGAACACACATCCCTGAAACTTAAGAGAAGTGAGAAGTCCCCATATCTCGAAGCACTTGTATAGGGGCTTATCATTGCTGTCAAGGGACAACAATGTGTGGCCATAATCTATGGGTTCTACATGGCCTGGTATGAAGGGTTCCCTCAGTCCTCACAATGGCCCCTTCTGGGGCTTGGCTTCCTGCCTCACCTAGCTTGAGTCCAGATCAGTAGATCAAGGCCCTGCCATTCCTGGGTCCATGGAGGTGAAAATGGAAAGAGGCCCAGCCTGAAAGCCCTGCACATGGTTTCCAGGGCTGACAATAGGCAAAGACAAGATTTTTTTGGGGGGCACCCACTTTGTTCTTGAGATTGGGCTATACTCCTTCCACCTTTAGGGACCTCACCTTGACTCTTGGCAGAACATAGGACTCTGCTCTCAGTTGAACAGGTGTACTTCCTCAAATGACCTAATGTTGTCCTCTCAGACCAAGGTCCTCACCTCCCTAAGAGACTACAGAACAAAGTGAGACAGTTTCGTATCCATGCCCCAAATCATCCCTACCCCTGTCAACATCACAAAAGTCTAGCAGCAGAGACAGGGCTCTCTATCCTGGTTGGATTGGCCAAGTACCCCTGTAGATTATTCACTTTTACTCTTGCCAGGACCTGCCCTTCTTCCAGGCCCTCCTCTTGGAACTCTTGATCTCTCCTACCAAAACCTCTCCTCTTTGATGACTCCCCACTTTCCTCTCCATGATAGAAAAGAGAATTCCACTTAAAGCCAACATGCTTCTTTCAGGGCTGAGAACAGGGGACATCTGGACTTTGTTTCATCCTTCCATTTCTGAGAAGTCGGTGCACATTCAGGTTTCACAAAAGGTCAGCACATTGTCACCTGGAAGATCGTGAGACACTTCCCTCCCTTGACCTCACATTTTTCTCAGACCCAGGTCCTCGCAGATCAAGGCCTCTCATAGACCTCAAGTGAAGTCTGTGGATATTACATCAGGCAACCAAGCCAGGGGATAGCCAGGCTACCAGCAGGGGACTGAAAATTCCTTGGAGTGTTTAACCCTTCCTCTCATACTCACCTTGTTTCCAGGTAAAGACTGGGCCATGACTACAAACCTAAACTTGCTCCTTTCTGACCTTGTCCTTAGCTCCAGAGTTCTCTGAAGTGGTGGGGGCTGGTGGTTTCTGGGAAATGGTACTCAGCCAGACAACCCAGCCTCCAGGACTCAGGGTGCTGACAGCAGAGGCAAATCTGGATTCTGTGGGAGCCCCCAGTCCTCTTTTAGGGCAATAACTTGATTCTATGCAAGACTGGGCCTCTTCCCTCTATGGGCCTGTAGCCAGCCTCTCTGATGTGGCCCTCACCTCTCTCAGACTTCCGGGGTGAAAGTCAGTGACCATTATTTATGAAAGCATTCATGGCGCCTACCAGGGCTAAAACCAAGAGTGAGCTTTTGTGGGGCCTCTAGTTGGGGGTTCCTGGATCCACTCAGTCCTCCCTCCAGGTCCTCATCTTGACTCTGGCAGGCCCTGGGTCCTCCCTCTGCATACCCGAGGTCCTGTTCATTATAATAAAACCCATAGTTTCATGGGCCCAGATGTGAAGCCCTGAAATACCACTTGGCTCGGGGAAGCATCTCTACGCTGTTCTGTGGACCTGAGGCCCTACACTTTTTAAAAGTTTTTATCTTTATTGTTGAAAGTAGTATAGATGGGAGAGTCAAGATGGCAGCTGGCAGGATGGTAGGGAGGGAAGAAAATGTGACTGAGTGAATGAGTGAGCAAAAGGGGAGTGTGTGGACGTGGTGTGTGTGTGTGTGTGTGTGTGTGTGTGTGTGTGTGTGTGTGTGTGTTAGGGACAGTTAGATCCTGCCGGAGTCTCGGGGGCTGGCAGACCAGGATATAATAGATGGGGGGGACACTGCTACCCCTGCAAGCACTACTGGGGCGGCTGGCTCTGGCACAGAAATGACACATCTTGAAGGGGAGAGCTTTTGTGACTAGGAGCCCAGCCTTACCACCACCCAGACTGGCCTCAGACACTATACAGGACCCTACAGCCACTCCAGCCAAAGACCTGTTACCTCATCTGCAGACCCACAGACACTGGCACTCCAGACTCCCTGGCCACAGGATCTTGTGAGCCACAGAGTGTGCCCCCCTCCTGCCAATCCTGCCACTTCAGCCACAGGCCCTACCCAGCTACCCAACACCTGGGCCCTCTGGTGAGTCTTGGAGTGAGCGACCCTCCTGCCAAGCCCACCAATTCAGACACAGGCCCCACACGACTCGGCACATGGACCCCTTGGTGAAAGCAAAAATGGGGAGAAAAAGAAACAACCCCCAAAGGAAAGAAAAGGAGGAATTGCCAGAAAAGGAATTAAATGAAATAGCAGCATGCAATGTCAGAAAAAGAATTCAGAGTAAGGATCATACAGTTTGTAAACCAGCTGCATGAGAAAATCAACAACCTATGTAAGAATCAAGAGAAAATGAAGAATGATATAGCTACAATAAAAAACACAATGGAAGGTTTCAATAGTAGAATAGAAGAAGGTGAGGACTGAATTAGCAAGTTAGAAGACAGGGCAGAAAAACACATCCAATCTGAACAGCAATTGGAGAAAAAAATTAGAAAGCATGAGGAGAGTCTAAGGGGGTTTTGGGACAACATGAAATGAAGTAACATATGTATAAAAGGGGTGCCAGAAGGACACGAAGAGAAGCAAGGATTAGAAAATCTATTTGAAGAAATAATGACAGGACATTCTGGGGGTGGCCAATGTGGGCACAGAGACCACACCATCTTGAAAAACAAAACTGCTTGAGATTAGGATTCTAGCCTCACCATCACAAATCAGGACCCTACAGCCACTAGGGACAAAGACCTGTGACCACAGCTAAAGACCCACAGACACCAAGAATCCAGACATCCCAGCCGCAGATTTCTGAGCCACAGAGCCCATCCCCCTCCGCGCAGTCCTGCTGCAGTGGCATAGGAACTGCTAGATCCGCTCCAGGCAAGCAGGCCTCCTGCCCACACAGGGCAGCTGCGCTACCTGAGTTTGAGCTTGGGCACACAGACACTGGGAGGTTGTCTCCCGCAGCATGCCATCGAGTGACCAGACCCCATAGCCACACAGGGTGGCTTTTCCACCTGACTGATTTTGGGCAAGCTCACATGGAAGTCTGTTTCCCGGAGTGCAGGAGTGGATGTCCCGCTGACACAGGGTGGCTGTGCAACCTGGTCCCCGAAGCAGACCGGGGACCCTGATTCTCCACGAGAGAGGCAGCACTGAACACCAGTGACTTGACTCTGTTTCTCATTGCACACACGTGGGATCCCTGATTCCCAGTGAACACACACTAAGATCTAGTGACTCCAATTCTCAGTGCATGAGCACACAGGGACCCTAATTCTCGGTGTGAGGGTGCACCAAAAAACAGAGATTCTGATACTTGATTCTCGGCATGGGCACAGGGAGACTCTTGGCACATGCTATGGAACTCTGATTTTGGGCACACGCCAGCATGGTCTCTTTTTCAGCATGGTGCAGGCAGGGTCCCTGATTCTAGGTGTGTGCACGAGACCACACTGAGCGCCAGTGACTCTGATCCTGGGCGAGCGTGGCTCCCACCAGCCCAAGGCAGCCACACGTCTTGGTGTTGGAGCTCTTCAGTGACACTCAGGTGTTGCGAAGCTCCCACTGCACATGGCCCAGGCCTCTACAACTCAGCATTTGAACCTTCTAGTGATAGTTAGAATGGGGAGACAACAAAACAATCCCCAGAAGAAAGAAAAAGAGGAATTGACAAGAAAAGAAATAAGTAAAACAGAAGCATGCAACATGACAGAAAAATAATTCAGAGTAATTGTACAGTTCATAAACCAGATGGACAAGAAAAACAACAACCTATGCAAAAACCAGGAAGAAATCAAAAGTGATATAGCTACAATAAAAAACACCTAGATACCAGATTTCTGGAATGTTTTCCCATTGACATCCAGGACACAAACCCCTTTGGAGTAGACACCACCTTGTCTGAGCTCTGCTATCCCTCTCTTCCACCCAGTATGAGCTGTGGCATCCTGCATGCACAACCTATAATGCATGGCGAAGCCCTTGTTTGAAATTACCTTGCTGCTCAGTGAAGACACAGGGCCAATTCTGTCATAAAAGTGTAAAAAAATTAAGTCTTAAAACAAATACAATATGAACCACAGTATCTGAACAATAAAATTTGAGCAGGCCCTAAGGGAGATTGAAAATTGTGATGAGTTGGCACTTATGTCTGGGGTGGGAGTATGGGGGAGTAGGGAAGTTGGGAGGGGCTGTAGGCTGTATGACACAGATGACATGGAAGGTAGGAAGAAAGATTTTAAACTTATGCTCTATATCTTGGCACAAATCTGGAACATTCAGACCACAAATGCCAGTAACCTTGGGGGAGTACCACTGCCTTGGAAAAGCTGGGGCAGTTAGTGGTATATTATCCAGAGACTATGCTAATAATTACCTGAAACCATCTTGGTGGGTTAGTGCTGGCTTTTCAAAAATTACTATCTTAATAGTTTATAAAGAACAGACTAGAATTAGAATAGTGAGTAACATAATGAATCATGTACATTAAGAGTAGGCATCTTTGCATAAAATACCTTACATAGTATCTATATATATAAAAGCCTAAGCGACCATTACTACTGAATGACTGGAACAACCAGTGGACCAGTTGCTATGACATGCACTGACCACCAAGGGACAGACGCTCAATGCAGGAGCTGCCCCCTGGTGGTCAGTGCACTCCACAATCAACCTCCCGTGGCCCCTCCCCCTGGCTGGCTAGCCCCCATTGGCCCCTGGTGCTAAACCATTCCTAGAGACCTGCTTCTGTGTCAGGGTTTCGTACGTAGCAAAGCAGCTCCCTCACTGTGATCTATTGAAAGCAAGCCCTGAACACAAGGGTTTGTCTTGCTCCTGTCCTCTCCCTTCCCCAGGGGCCACCCACCTGCTGTGGTGGCAGTGTGGCAGTGAGGGAAGGAGGAGGGCGGGGGGAGCCATGAGGTGGTGGGGCACTGAGGGCGGCATTGGCTTCAGGCATCTGTTCCTTCCATGCCTGGCCTGGTGACCATCACCACCTCTTCTGACCTCGCTGGGGCCTTCAGGCCCTGGCTGGGATGGGGAATTGGGGGTGGGTGGTGATGAACGTGGCCCCTTTCCCAGGGGGTTTGAGGGCCAGCTCCCTCCTTGGGGCTGGCGGCCAACCTCCTGCAGTCCCTCCCCAAGCCAGCCAACCTCCTGCAATCCTTCCTCTCCTCCTCATGCATGTATTTGTGCACCAGGTCTCTACTATTATATAGAAACTATAGGCCCAGTGCACGGATTCTTGCACCAGTGGGGTCCCCCAGCATGACCTGTGGGGATCGGGCTGACACTGGCAGTCCAATGCTGCCTGCCGCTCCTGCTCATCCCGGTCCTGCTGTGCCTGCCGTGGGCTTGCACTCAGTCAGTCCCGATCCGGAAAGGCTCACAGTGGTGCTTGCCAGCTGTGAGCCCTGCATCTGGTGCCCACTCGTCAGCTGAGCAGCGCTCCCATTGTGGGAGCACACTGACCACCAGGGGGCAGCTCCTGCATTGAGCATCTGCCCCCTGGTGGTCAGTGCACATCATAGTAACCGGTCGACTGGTCGTTAGTTAGTCCAGTCATTCAGTCACTTCGGTTTTTATATATATAGATACACATATAAATACATATGACATAAGCATGCATATATATATAAGAATTTAGGTACAGGTGCATACATGTGTGGGTATATAAGCACATGTAATCTACATTTATGTTATATGCATGTAAATAATATATACAAGCTAGATAGCGATGTTGAATGTATTACTGAGAATGAGGAATGAAAGTGAAAACACCTGCAGTGGACAAGGGAACTGTAGACAGACAACCACAATTCCACACCTCCCCAAATCCCTGCTGCTGCTCAGCATCTTCAGTAGTAGCTAAATTTAGAACCCACAGTTTCCACAGGATCATCTGAGCTGGTGAAGACACCCCATAGTAAGGGGGGTTTCTCTACCCCTCCCCTATGGCCTGGGTGCAACAGCGCTCCCTCCTGCATCGGTCCTGGTACTGCAGCGATCTCTGCAAGGGTTGTGAGGCCCTCTTGAGTGAGGACTTTGGGGGTCCACTGGCTTTAGAACAGAGGGCACTACAGCATCCATCTCCAGGTGCTCCTGTCAGCTCTAGGGACCCTGGGTGGGGCTCTAGGCTGAGCATATGCCTCCACCTGCCTGGGCAATCCGGGGAGTCAGAGCCTAGGTCTGAGGGACACAGATTGAAGTCCACAGAGGGCGGGGCCCCTGGTGTGGTCAGATGGGGGAGGGAACAGAGATAGGACTTCCAGGCCCCTAGATCCGCTCTCTGCCCCTGCTCTCAGGCCCCGAGGGCCACAGAGAGCCAGTCCGGAAGTTCCGCCCACTGACTTCCGCCCGGGAATTCTGAGAGAGGAGAGCGCCATCTTTGGGAGGCCAGCTTCGGTCAGTAGAGGGCAGGAGCCCAGTGCTGCAGAGTCCAGGTATGACCCTGACAGACGGCAGAGGCCCCAGGACCACTGAGGCCCTCCTGTCAGCACTGAGAGTCCTCGGTGGGGCGTCTTATTGGGAACTACTTCCTGCCCCCCTCGCCCACCTCCTCAGAGAACGGGGGAGGGGCGGCAGGACAGGCGCTGAGGGGAGCACCTCAGGTCGGCACCAGCGGGCCCAGGCTCTGCCTGGAATCAGGGTGAGGACCAGACGGAGGTCCCCGGGAGCTAGTTCAGCCCCTGCCGGGAGCCCTGGGGAGTGAGGCCCACAGGCCTGCCCTGGGGTCTTGGGGTGACGGCCTCCGTGTGGGGGTCCGGCCTCCCGGTTCACAGAGGGAGGGTCCCAGGACCTGAAGGCCTCACGGTGAGGCCGTGGGGGGGACGAGGTGACTCTGGGCCCAGAGCAGTCAGTCCCGGGAGCCCCAAGGCGCGGGGTGACCACGAGTGGTCAGGACTGACTTCCGGGTCCTCGTGGTCTGAGACTCTCGGGCGGCTCCCTGTCACGGCAGCGTCTCAGGTCGGCAGAGGGGGTCCGGGACCTGCCAGAAGTCAGTGTGGGGACCCTGAGGGAGACCGGGGGCCTGGACCCCAGAATCCTCACTACCGGGAAGGACCAGTGGGCAGGGTTCTACAGGGCGGGGTGGGGTGACTTCTGCATCGGGTGTGAGAGACATGGGAGGGGGGGTTGGTAGAAGGAGCAGGGCTTCAGGCGGAGTGGGGGTGGGGCAGGCCATGCTGCTGTGAAGTTGAGGACCCTGAGGGAGATTGGGAGGCCCGCTCCAAATCCCTGCTGTAGCTCAGCGAATTTACTGAAAGGAAACATGTACAACACAATGTTTCCGTAGTGCCAGGCGGTCTGGGGAAGAGGCACCATGGGAAGTGGGGGCAGGGGAGGCCCTTAGGGTCTGATGCTCCCCAGGAACCACGGCTCTGGAGCGCCCCCTCTGGGAAACGTGATGTGACCACGGTGTCCAAGCCAGGGCTGTGAGGACCCTGCAAGTAAGGACTGAGGGTGCCAGCCGCCCACCCCAGGACAAAGGCTGGTGCTCCTGTGAGATCCGGGTACCTCAGGCAGGGCTGTCCGGCTGCGCAGTCCCACCCACCTCCCGGACTCTAGGACCCAGAGGGACCTGGGGAGGCCGACACTTGGCCTGAGGGGCACAGACCCAGGTCAGCACAGGGTGGGGCCCAGGCCATCCAGCCCAGGTAGGGACCAGAAGGGGGGGGCTGGGCACAAAGGAGGGGAACTCCGCCCGGTCAGCAGGCCTGGATGACCCCACAATTGGTTTCCGGAAGTGATGTCACTGACTCATTGACTTCCTCCGCCTGAGAAGCCTGGGGGAGCTGAGCGCCATCTTTGGGAGGCCTGCTTCGTGTCGGTAGACCAGACCAGCGCTGAGGGGAGCACCTCAGGTCGGCACCGCCGGACCCAGGCTCTGCCTGGGATCAGGGTGAGGACCAGACGGAGGTCCCTGGGAGCTAGTTCAGGCCCTGCTGGGAGCCCTGGAGAGTGAGGCCCACAGGCCTCCCCTGGGGTATGGGGGGCGGGGGAGGCCTCCGTGTGGGGGTCCAGCCACCCGGTTCACGGAGGGAGGGTCCCAGGACCTGCAGGCCTCACGGTGAGGCCGTGGGGGAGACAAGGTGACTCTGGGCCAGAGCAGTCAGTCCCGGGAGCCCCAAGGCGCGGGGGGACCACGCGCGGCGAGGCCTGACTTCCGGGTCCTCCGGGTCTGAGACCCTCGGGCGGCTCCGTGTCACGGCGGCGTCTCAGGTCGGCGAGGAGGGGTGGGTCCGGGACCTGCCAGGAGTCAGTGTGGGGGAGAATGGGGGCCTGGACCCCAGGAGAGTGTCCATCGGGCAGGCCTCCTGGGGTGGGGGAGGGGTGAGCTCACGCATTGTGCTTTGTGATTTCTGCATTGGGTCTGAGAGACACGGGGTTTGGTAGAAGGAGCAGGGCTTCAGGCAGCACGGGGGTAAACCCAGGTCCTGCTGCTGTCAAGTTGAGGACCCTGAGGGAGATTGGGGTGCCTGGACCCCAGAACAGTGTCTATCTGTCAAGCCTCCTGGGGTGGGGGAGGGGTGCTCTCACGCATTGTGCTTTGCGATTTCTGCATTGGGTCTGAGAGACACTGGGGGGTTGGTAGAAGGAGCAGGGCTTCAGGCAGCACAGGGAGGACCCCAGATCCTGCTGCTGTCAAGTTGAGGACCCTGAGGGAGATTGGGGGCCCTGGACCCCAGAATCCTCAGTCCTGGGAAGACCAGTGGGCGGGGTACTACAGGGCGGGGTGGGGTGACTCCTGCATCAGGTGTGAGAGACTCTGGGGTTTGGTGTAAGGAGCAGAGCCACAAGTCCGCTGAGGGAGAACAGACGGGACCCAGGACCCTACAATATAGGGGACCCCATAAAGGGCCTCCCCTGCTACAAGCCATGGGAGACACCATGTCAGATGACCCTGTGAGGTGTGTCCTGACTTCTGCATGCAGGTCTGAGATAGGC
Source organism: Myotis myotis (assembly GCF_014108235.1). Lineage (NCBI taxonomy): Eukaryota > Metazoa > Chordata > Mammalia > Chiroptera > Vespertilionidae > Myotis > Myotis myotis. The sequence continues at coordinate 15,962,876 of NW_023416346.1, forward strand.
TGGGGCTCACTGTAAGGAGCACAGCCACAGGATGAAGGAGGGCACCCTGAACCCCACAACCAGGGGACCCCATAAACCCTACCCTGCTATCAGCCTTGGGATGTTCCCTGGAGAAAGACCAAGTGCCAAGTTTCCTGACTTCTGTATCCAGGACTGAGTGAGACTCAGGACTTGGTCAAAAGTGTAGGGAATCACACTTCTAGGAATATTTCCCTAAGAAACCGGAAATACCAATGAGAAAGAATGTATGCACCCCTATGTTCATAGCAGCACAATTTATGATAGCTAAGATGTGGAAACAGCCCAGGTGCCCATCAATGACCTGATGAAAAAGCAGTGGTACATGTATGCCATGGAATACTATGCAGCTGTATAAAGGGAAGGGTCTCTTACCCTTTGAGACAGCATGGAGGGACCTAGAGAGTATCGTGCTAAGTGAAATAAGCCAGTCAGAGGAAGATAAATATCACATGATCACACTCATATGTGGAATTGAAGATACAAAGTAAACTGATGAACCACATAGATACAGACACATGCAAGCATGGGACAGATTGGGGAATCTCAGACGGAAGGTGGGGAGGGTGGGAAGTAATCAACCATGAACCTTGTATGCGTATATGCATGGCCCATGGACACAATGATTGGGTGGTGAGGGCAAGGGAAGGGGACACGGGTGGGGTGGAGGGGATCATATGTAATCTATAATAATAAAAGCATTATATGCTAATAAGACTGGACACCCTTCTGGACGTCCTTCCGTAGGCAGCCAGGGCTGTGAGGGAAGCCCAGGTGTCAGGTGCCAGAGGGAAGCTGGTGCTGGCAGCCAGAGGAAGGAAGGCCTACTCTTGCATAAATTTTGTGCATCGAGCCTCTAGTTCTTTCAATAATAAAGAATTATTATAAAATTTAAAAATAAAAATAAAACCACATATTCAATCAAGTCCACAGGGGGCGGGTGGGGGGGAGCAGAAGTACTGCCCAACTCAAGTGGCATTTAATGCCTTCAAATCAGGGTCTGTGACACTGTGGAGTTTAGTACCACAAACCGGCCCCAGGGAGGCAGAGGAAGAACCCAGGACCTGCCAGGGTCATGATGGGGACCCTGTGTGAGGACTGAGGGGACCCAGGACTCCCAGTGTAGAGGCTGCACAAGACCGCACCTTGCTCTCGACCTTGGAAGGCCACAGGGCTGGTGACCGCATGGGGTGTCTCCTGACTTCAGCATTCAGGTCTCAGGGACACTGGAAACATGATAAGAACTGTAGGGCCTCCCTCAGGTCCAACAAAGGGATGCAGAAGCACTGCCCAGAGTCAAGGTGCTTTTCCTGACTTTTGCATCCAGGTCTGACAGGCTCTTGGGTTCAGTATAAGGAGCAGGGTCTCAGATGGGCAGAGGGAAGAGTCAAGGTGAGGACCCCCAGGGAGGACTGAGGGAATCCAGGAACCCTAACTAGATGGGAGTCCACAGAGGTCTGCCCTGCTCAAAGTGTTGGGAGGCCCTATGGTGGGTGACCATGCAGAGAGGAACCGCAGAAGCCCAGACCTGATGTCAGCCCTTGGAATTCAGGGGAATGACATATGTGGCAGAGGGTAGGACCGGTTCTTGCCCGGAGTCAAGGTGACCATGCAAAGGGAAGACTGAGGGACCCGGGACCCCACAACAGAGATGCCCCACATTACCCCTACTGTGAACCCTGGGAGGCCCCCGGTCCATGACCACATGCTTTCTTCCTGATTTGGGCATTTCAGGTTGACAAAGAGAAGGTTCCAGCTCCAACCAGGAGTCACGGTGAGGATCCTGCAGGAAGACAAGAGGACTCCACCACCTGACCTCTGAGGGGTCAGGCTCCAGGTAGGCAAAGAAGGGCTGCAGGGCTCTGCCAGGATACCAGGTAAGGACCTGAGTTAGGACTCAGGAAGCTTCCTACCACACCTTGAAGTGTCCCCGAGGTTTTGCCAGTGACATAAGTGTCCCCAGTGTGCCCTGTTCCTGTCATCAGCACCTAGAAACCTCATGGTAGGGCTCTCGATTTGGGTTGTGTCTAGACTTTTTCCTGAGGAGTTGAGGGGATTGTCCTGAAGGAGCTGTGTTTAGGGCAACAAGGTGAGGTGTCCCAGGTACTGTTGGTAATCAAAGTGTGGGTCTTGAGGCAGGATAAGGCTTCCTCCCACACCTACAAAAACAGGGACCAACTGGCTTGGGCCCTGCTTGTGCACCTGGGTCACTGGGGCATGATATGCAATGTGGTGTGTCTTTTTTTTAAAAAAAAAAAAATTTATTTTAGAGAGGAAGGGATAGGGAGAGAGGGATAGAAACATCAATGATGAGAGAATCATTGTATCAGCTGCCTTTGGTACACTCCCTACTGGGGATCAAGCCCACAACCCAGGCATGTGCACTTGAATGGAATCAAACCCAGAACCCTTTAGTCAGCAGGCTGATGGTCTATCCACTGAGAAAAACCAGCTAGGGAAGTGGTCGGCAAACTCATCAGTCAAAAGAGCCAAATATCAACAGTACAACGATTGAAATTTCTTTTGAGAGCCAAATTTTTTAAACTTAAACTATATAGATAGGTACATTGTTATTAACTTAATTAGGGACTCCTAAGGCTTAGGAAGAGCCACACTCAAGGGGCCAAAGAGCCGCATGTGGCTTGCGAGCCGCAGTTTGCCGACCACTGAGCTAGGGCAATGTGGCGTGTCTTGAAGTCCACCTTGGAGGTCTCTGAGAGATGGTGGACATGGCCTGCAGTACTCATTCTCAGTTCAGCAGAAGGGAAAGGTCCCAGGCACTCTCTGAGTAAACCTGGGTAGCTCGGGGAGGAAGGAGGATACCACACTCCAGACAATGGGTGCCCTGAACCCAGTCTGTGCTGCTGTCAGCCCTGGGAAAGGCCTGGCATGGGTCTGCAGAGGTGGTTCTTCCTCATGTTTGACTGAGGGCACTCGGGAAGGACAGGGCCTTGGTCAGAGGGAATGGCTTCAGTTCATGCAAAGAGGAGCTGAGGTTGTGGAAGGGTCATAAAGGTGTGAATGCTTTCTTGTGGGAAACTGCAGCTATGTGCTCCTTGAGAAAAGAAGAGAGCCCTCAGCATCAGGGAGTGTCCTGTCCTCAGCATCCAGATTCCCCAGGCAGGGGTACCTGGGTGTGACATGCTCTCCCTTTCCACATGCCTGCTCCTCCTGAACTTTTCTCATTGAGGACAGTTGTTCAGGGTGAAATCGGTTCAGCTGGATTCAGATCCAGGCCAGGCCAGGAAGAAAGGCAAGTATCCTCAGGCCAGACTAAGGGAACTCTGCACCAGGACCAGATGGGCCAGGCCCTGGTGTCAGTTGTGTGGGAATCTGGGTAGGGGTGGAGGCAGATGGAGCTCCTGTTCACTTTTGTCTCAGAGCTATCAGCAAGGTGAGGACCTTGGTGTGAGACCACACGTCCTATCATCCACCGGAACCACATTTTGTCAACAGAGAAACGAGTCCCAGATCCTGCCAGGAATCAAGGTGAGCACTGAGGGGAAGCAGAGCACATGGGAACCCAGACCTACCCTGCCTCCTCTGTCAGCAATGGGGAAACTCAGAATAGTACCTGGATTACCTCAGCTCACTTCCTACTCCTGTACCTCAGGGAGGTGAAGCCTAAGTCTAAGTAGATTGGGCTCAGTCAGCAGAGAGAGTGGTCTGAAACCCTGCAGTGCGTCATGGTGAGAAATGATCAGAGCCTTAACCCAGGATAGATGGACCCAAATCTTCAGTCACCCCTTCTTGATCCTCTGGGAGAGGGACCACATGTGGGACCCCCTCAGTTTCTTCACTGAAGTGTCAGGTGTGTGTGGTCTTGTTCTGAGAGTTTGACCTCAGGCCAGCAGAAGGCAGTGAGGGGCCAGGCCCTGGCAAGGGAAAGGTGAGGATCCTACATGTGCAAAGAGGAACCTCCCACCCACACAGAGGGGACCTCACAGAGTCCCATTGCCCCTCCTCTCAGCTCTACAGTTCCAGGGCTGTGCTTGTCATGTGCATGCTGAAGTGCCCCTTCATACCCTTTACCAGGGCCTCTGGGTTTCAGGATGTGAAGGCCTTGGTGTACACTACATATTCTCAGGTCTCAGAGTAGCAGAAAACCAGTCAGTGCCAGGAGTTAAAGTGAGGTGCTCACCATTATGTCCCCAGGGGCTCCCCAACCCACGTCAGATATCACCACACCCCACCATCAACTACATAATCTTGGGCTGTGCCTTCTGTACCCTGAGCAGTCATGTCACTTCTGACTTCAGGTTCTTACAGGACAGGCTAATCATGAGTGATCTCTGTGAGGCCTGTGAGCACACCTAAAGGGGAGACCCATAAGTCACTTTTGTCAGAACTGCCTAGGGTGCTTTTCTCTGCTGAGGCCCCTCACACTCTCCCTCTCCCCCAGCCACATGGGTCCTCATTGTCCACCTTCTATCCACACCCGGTCACTTTCCCAGCATGAGTCATCATGCCTGGTCATCATATGAGTGAGCCCTGCAAGCCTGAGGAAGACCATCAGGACTGAAGGGAGAATCAGAACCTGGTGGAGGTGCAGCTGTTCTGGGCTATGCAGAAGGAGGAGGGGGTGGGGGAGGGGGAAGGGGGAGGAGTAGTCGGCCCTCTCTCTCTCCTCCTCTCTATCTTCCTCCCACTCAGTCCTGCTTTTAGACAGCCTAGAGGAGGTGTCTGCTGCTGAGACATCAATCCTCCCCAGAGTCCTCAGGGTGCCTTCCCCTCCCCCATGCCATGGCAGCCTTTTCAGGGAGCCAATCTGAAGATGGGAGGTCCAGCAGCCAAGATGAGGAGGGTCCAAACACTGAGGGGGAGCCCTGAAGATGATGCCGATTCCTTGCTCCAAAAAGCACTGCATTCGAAGACGATGGAAATGGTGGAGTTCCTGCTTCTGAAGTATCGTGCAAATGAGCCAACCACAAAGGCAGAAATGCTGAGTAGTGTCATCAGAGAGCACCAGGATCACTTCCCTGAGATCTTCAGCAACGCCACTGAGTTCATGCAGGTGGTCTTTGGCATTGATGTGAAGGAAGTGGACCACAGTACCCACATCTATATCCTGGTCACTACCTTGGGGCTCACCTATGATGGGATGGTGAGCGATGGGCGCAGATATCCCAACACTGGTCTCCTAGTCACAGTTCTGAGAGTGATTGCTGTGCATGATGATTGTGCCCCTGAGAAGAAAGTCTGGGAAGCACTGAATATTTTAGGGGTGCATGATGGGAAGGAGCATTGGCTCTATGGGGAGCCCAGGGAGCTCCTCACCAAAGTTTGGGTGCAGAAACAGTACCTGGTGTACCACCAGGTGCCCAATAGTGATCCTGCACGCTATGAGTTCCTGTGGGGTCTCAGGGCCCACGCTGAGACCACCATATCGAAAGCCCTCAAGTTTGTCGTCAGTGGTAATGACAGGGATCCCCGTTCCCTCCCATCCCTGCCTGAAGGGCCTGAGTGCAATGAGGACCACTATGCCTGAGCCAGAGTTGCATCCAGGCAAGTTTCAGGCCCATATGCATAAGCTTTTTTTTTTCTTCCTTTTTTCTGGGCATAAAATGAGGCCCATTTTCCACTCTGTGTTTGAGGAAAGAGCAGACAGTATTCTACATAGTGAGGCCCAGGGCGAGTTGGGGGAACAAGGGCTGTAGCATCTTTGAGTTCCTATAATGATTGAGAAATTTATCCTTGAATCCTTTGGGAATTATTTAAGGGAACTTTCCAATGTTGTTTCTTTTCATAGAATGTTTCATAGGCTTTAGCATCTAAGTTTGTGAATGACATCGGGCACATATGTATTTGTACTTGTCTAATTCAAGAGTAAGAGGTTTGTTACTGTGTTACACAAATTGGGATATTTCCCATCCTAGTTTTAGATCCCAAACTACATAACATGTCTTTAGAGCAGGATTTTCTTGGAAACGTGAAAGAACACAGCAGTACAATTGATGGAGTCAAGAAATAGAAAAATAAAAGCAAAAGGTTGTTAATTCTTGCTTCTTATCCCTTCTCCTCTGTCTTTCTCTGAAGTAAACTATATAAGGATCCTTGTATTTGCTTGCTTCAGTCAAGGAAGTGGATGGATTTCATCTGAATAAAGACAACCTCTCCTCCATGGTTCATTTAATCCCCAGACATTCACAGAGCCTATGTCTTCTGGAAGGCCCTGTGTTAGTAGTGGGGACACCAACATAAGCAGGGCACACCCACCCACAGGATGATAGTGTAGTAGCCCAAGTCACATAAGGAAGGTGGTAAGGTGTCCCCTAAATCCTACAGAACAAGTAACAAAACCCCTTCTGTTAGCCTCCAGGAGACAGCAGTCAAATGTGCATGGCCTAAGCCAGGGTATTTGGAGCTTTAGGATTCTGTGATTCCCTCTGGGGGGGGTTGATTGTAAGGAAGCTATGGGTGGCAGTGGCACATTGTGTGTCTTGGATGTGAGAGAAAAGTCTGAAATGGAAAATTGGTCCTAACAAGTTCCTTTTGAATCATGAGTAAACCAGAGGGAAATCTCCACCTGGTTAGAAGGGTGGTTTCCTGCACGCAGTGTCAGTGTCATTGGACAGTAAGAGCACTAGGTGTGTTATACCCATCATCTGCACAGATTTCTACAGAAATACAGATACGGGACCATGAGTAACATGATAGCTTGGGAGAGCCACAACCTACAGCATAATTAGGTTTGAATGATAATAATCTTGAGTGTGATCTGGCCAGTCATTATCAAGGGATAGATTTTGGGTGGGGGTGAAATGAATGAAAACATTTGTTTGGATAAAAGAGCAGCTTGGACGGAGGGAAAGAGTTGTTCCTAGACTCTCTTTCTAGAAGCTTTGTGTTGTGTCCAGCTGGGAAGGCTCCACACACATGAATTTGAGCATACATCCATGAATTGGGAAAATCTGCTGAGTTTTATTTGTGGAACATCCTGTTTGGCCGATTGTGTGTTCTATGCCCTACTGAGCTGCATATTCTCTAACATGACCTTGATAACAAGTAATCCCAGTGCCAACAGAGAGAGTGGAAGTATCTGGGATAAAAATGATATCTATAATAATAAAAGCATAATATGCAAATCGACCGAACAACTGAACAGCAGAATGACCATCCTGATGACCTTCCAGATGATCATACTATGACATGTACTGGCACCAGGCCAGCCAAGGTGGGTGTGATGCAATTGGTTGGGGGGTCCCTGCCATCGCCCCACGATCATCCTGCAGAAGGAGGCCCAGGCCAGCCAAGCAATTGCACCCCATGCCTGTCGCCAGCAGAGGGAGGTGATTGGTGGTGGTGGTGGGGGGGGCAGCGCCACACAGATGGCAAGCAGTGGCAGAGGCAGGGGCTGGGCCAGCTGCCAGCAGCCTGGGGAAGGAAAGCCCTATAGGCCCTGGTCACCGGCCAGGCCTAGGGAACCTACTGGAGGGGTCCCGGATTGAGAGAGGGTGCAGACTGGGCTGAGGGAACCCCCCCTCTGCCATGCACGAATTCTGTGCAGCCGGCCTCTTGTTTGAAATAATTGCCATTCATCACATTCCAATTGACACCAGGCACTGTATGAGATGCTTTACAAACAATCCACACATTCCTGCAGTCTTGAAAGACAGGAATTAATAAAATCACGTCACACTTGAAGAACCTGATGCTCATAGGGCCTGATATTTTCCCAGGATCACATGACTAGTAAGTGGCAGGATAGAGACTCCATCCCTTGCCAAATTCATTTAGAGTCCATAATATTTCCACCCTCCCCAGTCCATGGCCCACCTTCTACCCCATAATTCATTCCTCAGTACAATGAATGAACTCTTTCAGATGACAAGTAGTAGGACTCTGAGGCCCAGGCAGTAAGAGCAGGCCCAAGGAAGGAAGGTGACATTGAGAATCAAGCATAATTTGGGAGCTGTCTGAGGTTTGTTGAGATCTGACTCTTCCTGGTGCCAGCATTTCTGTGTAGTCCCAGCATTTTCCCCCATGATGACAGCCTTCCCTTGGGTGCTCTCCTGTCCATCCCTGGATTATGGTCTGCTGACCTGCTCATCACTGCTGCCTCCTCTGAAGGTCACAGAATCTCCTGTCCTCATCCTGACATAGAAGCTACTTACTCCCTGCTGAAGTCCCTTGCTCATCCTCCACCCTTTCTGAGAGTAACAGCCCTTTATTTAATTTCTATGAAGATATAACTGTTAATAGCAATTTACTTCTTAAATTTCTTAGTTTTATTGTTGACACTAATACAGAGATCCCTTATTTCCCTTCCTTTGCTCCTTTCCACCCAGCATCCATGCACCCCCCTTCCATCTGGCCATCACCATATTGTTCTCCTTGTCCATGGATTTTGTTGGCTAATCCCTTCACTTCCTCCCTCACCTATGACAGCTCTCAGATTGTTCCATGTCTTCATGCCTATGTTTCTATTTTGTTCATCACTTTATGTTGTTCCTTAGTTTCCACATATAAGTGAAATCATATTGTATTTGCCTTTCGCTGCCTCATTTCACTGAGCATAATAGACTCCAGATCCATCTATGCTGTCTGAAAAGGTAAGATTTCCTTCTTTTTGACCACTACCTTGTATTCTGTTGTGTAAATTTACCACTATTTTTTTTTTATCCACTTTTCTACTGATGGGCACTTTGGCTTTTCCCAGAACTTAGCTATTGTAAACAATGCTGCTATGCCTAAGCAGGTGAATGGATTAGAAAACTGTGGAACATCTACACAATGAAATACTATACTGCTGTAAAAAAAAGGAATTCTTACCATTTGTAACAGCATGGATGGACCTGGAGAGCATTATGCTAAGTGAAATAAGCCAATCAATGAAAGAAAAATACCATATGATCTCACTCATTTATGGATAATAAAGACCATTATAAACTAATGAACAAAAATAGATACAGAGGCAGAACAGCATCAAACAGACTGTCAAACTACATTGGGTAGGCTGGGGAGGGTTGAGAGGGGATGGTGGTGGTGGTGGTAAGAGATCAACCGAAGGACTTGTATGCATGCATATAAGCATAACCAATGGACACAAGACACTGGGGGGTAGGGGAGACTGGGGGAAGGTCAAGAGGGAAAAAAGGAGACATATGTAATACTCTTTGTAATACTTTAGGCAATAAAACAAAATTAAAAAAATAGCGCTGCTATGAACACAGGAGTGCATAAAATCTTTCTGATTGGTGGTTCAGGCTTCTTAGGATATATTTCTAGAAGTGGGGTCACTGGGTCAAATGGCTGTTCCATTTTTAATTTTTTGAGGAATGTCCACACTGTTTTCCATAGTGGTTGTAACAGTCTGTATTCCTACCAACATTGTATAAGGGTTCCTTTTTCTCCACATCCTCACGAGCACTTGTTTAATTTATTCATGGTGGTCATTCTGACAGGATGTGAGGTGTTACCTCATTGTTGTTTTAATTTGCATCTCTCCAATGATTAGTGACATTGAGCATTTTTTTCATATATCTTTGGCCATTCGTATGTCCTCTTTGGAGAAGTGTCCTTTGCTGTGTAGAATATTTTAGTTTGATGGAGCCCCATTTGTTTATTTGTTTAATCTTTCCTTTATGTATCTTGCCCTTGGTTATGTATTTGGGAAAATTCTGCTACATGACATGTCTGATATTTTGCTACCTGCGTTTTCTTCTAGAGTTTTTACGGTTTCACGACTTACATTTATATCTTTTATCCATTTTGAGTTTATTGTTGTGTACGGTTAAGTTGGTGGCCTACCTCCATTTTTTTTGCCTGTACCTGCCCAATTTTCCCAACACCATTTATTGAAGAGATTGTCTTTAGTTCATTGTACGCCGTTGCCCCAATGTCAAATACTCATTGAGCATAATCGTTTGGGTTGATTTCTGGGTTCTCTGTTCTGTTCCATTGATCCTGTTTTTATGCCATTATCAGGCTGTTTTGATTCAGTGGCTTTGTAGTATAACTTGATATCTGTTATTGTGATCCCTTCAACTTGGTTCTTTTATCTCAAGATTGTTGTAGCTATTCAGGCTCTTTTTGCTTCCATATAAAGTTTTGGTGATAATGTATTCCTTTAGCCATTTTTTTTGGCTAGGAAACTATTTCCCCCTTCAATTTTAAATCATAGCCTTGCTAGATAGAGTAGACTTGGGCTCAGGTCCTTGTTTTTCATTACTTTGAATTCTTCATGCCAATCCCTTCCACCCTAAAGTGTTTCTATTGAGAAATCAGCTGACATTCTAATGGGTATTCCCTTGTAGGTAACTTTCTGTCTCTCTCTTGCTGCCTTTAAGATTCCTTCTTGGTCTTTAATGTTTATCATTTTGATTGTGATGTGTCTTGGAATGGGTCTCTTTGGGTTTAACTTGATTGGAACTCTCTGTGCTTCCTGAACTTGTGTGACTTTTTTCTTCGCAAGGTTAGGGGAGTTTTCTATCATTATTTATTTAAACAGGTTCCTTACTCCTTGCTCAGTTTCTTCTCCTTCTAGTACTCCCATGATGTGGAAGTCATTATGTTTCATGTCCCAAATTTCCCTTAAACTGTCCTGCTTTTAAATTGTTTTTTCTTGCCCTAACCGGTTTGGCTCAGTGGATAGAGCATCTGCCTGCGGATTCAAGGGTCCCAGGTTCGATTCTGGTCAAGGGCATGTACCTTGTTTGCGGGCACATCCCCAGTAGGGTGTGTGCAGGAGGCAGCTGATCAATGTTTCTCTCTCATCGATGTTTCTATAAAAAAATCAATAAAATATATTAAATTGTTTTTTCTTTATGCTGCTTTAATTGGATGTTTTTTCTACCTTGTCTTCCAAGTCACTGATTCAATCTTCTACCTCATTTAATCTAATTTTGATTACTTCCAGTGTATTCATTTTTGAAATATATTCTTATTAATTTCAGAGAGGAATGGAGAGAGGGAAAGAGATAGAACATCAATAGTGACAAGAATCATTGATCACTTCCTCCTGCATGCCCTCTACTGGGGATTGAGCCCACAACCTTGGCAAGTGCCCTGACCAGTAATCAAACAGTGACCTCCTGGTACATAGGTTGACACTCAACCACTGAGCCATGATGGTCAAGCTCAGTGTATTCTTACTGTCATATATGTTATTCTTCATTTCCAACTGATTATTATTTACGATTTCTATTTCTTATTTCATGTTGCTGTGGTTCCCACTAAGTTTCTTGAAATTTCCATGAAGATCCTTGAGCACCTTATAACTATTACTTTGAATTCTATGTCTGATAACTTGCTTGCCTCCATTTCAGCTAGCTCTCTTTCTGGAGTTTCCTCCTTTTGTTTCATTTGGGGGTTATTTCTTTGTCTCCTGGTTTTTGGCATCCCTTTGTATTTGTTTCTATGTATTAGAGCATTTTGTTATGCCTCTCAGTATTGCTGTGTTTGCCTTATGTAGTAAGAGCTTTGTGGGACACAGTGGGGCAGTCCTTTTAGATCTCTTGAGCTAGGTGCTCTATGAATGATCCTGTGTGTGTTCCATGGGCTCTCTATTGTAATTGGGTCTTGAATGTCATAGTCCTATTCATGAGAGGAATCTCCTCTCAGGCTGGAAGACTGTGAGGCTCAACCCCGACCTCATCATGCAAGCTGTTGTGTAGGTGCTGGCA